>NC_056743.1:1067588604-1067866104 GCF_019279795.1 Protopterus annectens
TATGGGCTACCTGGAGCTTGCAGTACTAGCACAACACTGTTGTACAAATGGATAGATAGGCATGGGTTACCCTCTGAGTCCTGGCAAGTGTGTGTATGTGTGCAAGTGTGTAAATTTGTAGGATACAGCATTCTGAGGCTACATTTTCCAAATAAAAATACACCTTGCCATACAGTATAAGGGATAGTGATGTTGTAAACAGTAGGAGAGCCATGGCAAAGCATCACCCTACTATCTCTGTGGCATGTGTAACAGATGCATAACCCTGTAGTAGCACACTTGAGAGACAAGGGGTTGTATTGCAGTCCTGGTCAGTGTGTGATTGTGGGTATGCAGAGTATTATCATGGGTTTCAGTGAGTAAACTCTAGTAATGTGGGGTGTGGGTGCTGGGTATACTGTCTTTACACCATGGTACCCCCAGTACATGTCTCAAGGTCCACTGTATGGGGACCACTGTCATCATTAACCATACAGGTAACTGATTACACTATCCAGCCCAATCATGTATGTGCTGTGTGCAAATTATCTGTACCAGAATGGACTCACTGACAAGGTAGTTAGCACTGATAAACCCAGGTCTCGCAGATGTGTCCATGCCTGTTATGTGTTTGTCAATGTGTATATGACAGTATGTCAATCTATTTATTGTTCATAAACAACCAGTACATCTCTCATTACCATGCTGTATATGACGTGGTGATATTCTTCATTTAACAAGAAACCTGGGACACACCTCATCCTAAAAGCTGTGTGGTGTGTGCAATTAAGTCCACACACATTAGTAGCAATAAGTACCTAGGTAGGGGTTCTACTCTCAGTGTTGCTAAGTAAAAGTGTGTGTGTATGTGAAGAGATCTACTTCATTTTGCAGAAAATACATGTCCCATGAGGTCATCTGTCCAAGAACTGACTGGCAAATGCTAACATTTCAAAGGTATCATCTTGTGGAAATGCATTCCATCAAAACTAGTAGCAAATGTGTAAATGCCCTCTTCCCCACTGTATAGCTGTACAGTAATACTGGGGTTGGTATATATAGTTGGATGTGGATCTTGTGGACACAGCCACCATCATTGGGGTTATTGTTGTGTGTATCCCCCCACTTGACTGTAATACTGTACAGTTTATGTTAATAGGTTCAGTAGTTGTCAATCACACTATCTGCAGTTCTACACCACCCCACACCCTCCAAAGGATAGGGCTGTGCCACTCATACCAGCACACCTATGTTTACCAAGTCGAGGATTGCACTACATTGGGGAAGGGGATATATACCCTGCCAGTACCATCATCAATGACATTAAACTACCAGACTGATTATTTACTGATGTGATGTTGTGCCTACTTTGTCTTGGTGGAATTACATAGGCTAAAATGGGTTCACTGCAAAAATACATACATCCATGTGTACAGTATTCTCTGGGTATTGCATCAACACCAAAGCCTCTGTGTGCGTGTGTGTGTGTGTGTGTGTGAGTGTATATATATATATATATATATATATATATATATATATATATATATATATATATATATATATATATGCATGCACACAGGTCTGCCATGTGGCTGCCTATACAGGGGTTTGTTGGACAGCTGCAGGACCGTACATGGCAGGGTGTGCAGTTCACCATCTCCGGCCATGGACACGAGAACTGTGCCTGCCAGGAGTTCCACTAGCACAACCAGGTACAAAGCCAGATATGGTACTCTCCCCTGATGATGACAAATGTCTGCTGGATCTCGGTCCCTCTTGGGACAGGCCAGGGCCACATGCATATGGCCTTCTTTGTTGTGGTGTGGACAGCACCCCCCTGCAGTGCTGGTGCTGGTACTGCCACTACAGGAGTGGCTCTGACTTGTTGCATGTCCACGTAGACCTCCACCTGTTGGTGTTGCTGACCTACGTCCATGTGGCTGTTACCCTACTCCCACCATATGCTCAAGCACAGACATTCCACGGTTGAGTATTCCCACCATCTCACCCAACCATCTATCTAGGACCTCTGCAAAATAAAGGGGAGCACCTGCAAGATCATGGATGTTGTCAATAACAGCAGAATGAGTAGCCTCTGGAGCTTCAGACCCTGTCTGTTATAACGTTCCATACATGCCTGTGCCTCCATGATGGCCTGAAAGATGGTTACACCTGCTGTGGCACTTCTGCCAGGGGCATGATAACCAGCAGCCCTCCTAAGAGCACCCCTGTACATCTGCCTGTGTGGTACCTTGCCGATCATCCGGCTATGGCTGCTGTGTCCCGACACACTTGCCATAGTCACCACACTGTCCTGTCCCATGCCACCACCCGACAACTGTCCCTCATCTATGGCCACTGGTGTTGGGGTATGTATAGGCAATGTGACTGTGTGTGGGGATGGGGTGGTTAACAGTGGTATGACAACCAATGGCACAGCTTCAGCCGCTGACAACCCTGCCTGTGCCTCACCATACCTATCATCATTGTCAGAGTCTGTATAGACACTAACATCAGTTTGCCTGAAAGAGAGACCCTGACCTACCTCGCCACCTGTGAGGAGAAAACAAGAATCTCACTTTAAGACATGTACATCATTGCTTAACTGTATACACACACACACACACACACACACACACACACACACACACACACACACACACACACACTTACAGGTGAGGTTGCACAAAGATATTACACACAGACTTCTCATTACCCAACTGTCAACATGCATGACATATGGCACTCAACAGCATGCACTGCAGCTAAAGTCAATCTTTGTTACCAACATTATACATCTCTATGATGCATGAGTTGTGTTAGTAGGTGATGCCCCTTCCCCTGGAACACAATGCACCCATGTACACAGTATTGCTGTGCACCTGCTCAGCACCCTGACATGTGCTGTGCACCATACCTCATGGGTGTACATACCATTGCTGAATGTGTATATGTGTGTCAGTTATGTTTGCTTATTGACATGGCACCCTCTTCCCTGATAAGCCATGGGGCCACAATACTGCATATGTTAACATTACACAAACCTGATATGTGACATATGACATGTGAAATCAAATGAAGTATCAAACAAATGTGTTAGCTGTGCAGATGCAGATTGAGATGCATACAATATGTGGGTGCATAAGTGATCACACCCTTAACATGATGGTTTGCTGCATCAACTGTTAAGTGTACTACAGCAGTCACTATTCTTGGATGGGGTATACTAGCATGGCCCATCTGCACTTGCCAGTATTTGGTCACTCCGCCCTACAAATCTCCCCCAACTCTGCTAGGCTTGCAAGGTCAACTCATGTGCACAGTCCTTGGAGGTCACACAGTGACTTCACTATTACTGTGGAGTCAGTGTTATGTCTGCCACAATTCATGACCTTGACTGTGTGCAGATACAGCCATTCTTAGCAAGCTTTGGATGACTGCTTCAGTTCACTGTTGTGTTTCAGGATGACACCCCTCCCCATCCTCAGCCTTTTTGCAGATGCTTGACAACTATGGGCCACACATGAGTGTCATTTTGCAGTGTCCCAAATTCAGAACACTATGTGTACCGGCCTAGTTCCTGCTAATGAAGGGCAAACATACAGGTGTACACTGTCACCAGCAAAGTATAGATGGGAATGGTGGGCCTGAGGTGAAGTGAGGTGTTGCTTGTGCAGCACATGTATATTTATTAATACTGTATGTAGGTTTCGGGCTTGGTCTTGGTACACCATATCGCATTGCAACACATGCCTTTGGAAGACTTTTGATGTTATGCATATGCTACCTGTAGAGAGCCCTGAATGATGTTTCCTGTGGAACAACTTTCCCATCTGATTACCCTAACCCACAGGCCACACTTATGCAGAGTCCAGGCAATTGTCGACACAGGAACTGCATAGCCGGTATTTGCTAGAAATTCCTGCAACTCCCTCAGTGTTGCTGCATGTTTCTAGGCAGCCTCCATGACCAGTTTGCAACATGTGTCATCATCTGTCTTGGATGGCCATCTGTTTATTTTCTACATTAATGTTGTCCCATACTTCCACGTCACATACATGACTGTCTGCACTGTTTGCAATGGTATATGCAATGGTGAGGTAAGGCTACATCTCCCACTCCTGAGTGCTACCTCTTGGATCCCATATCCAACAGGTAGCACTCCTGAGTGCTACCTCTTGGATATGGGATCCATTCCATGGTTCGCAAGATGTGTGCAAGCCACAGCTGCCTCTGTTGCAGGTGAATGGGCAAATGTCATATACATACGTCTTGGACAGCAGACCATTTCTTGGTGTGACACTGAGGATCTGTACTTGATGGAAGGTGCATACTCATGAAGAGTGAATGCTGTCAGTACCTCAAAAGCTGCTTCTACAATATGTTATTTGGAGTGTGTGCACACATATGCATCCAGTGTTTGTTAAGGTATGTATTCCCCATATTTGCAATCCTAACATAGGATTCCAGATTACACATTCATTGCTCATGTTAGGATCACATTACAGGTTGTAGAATGTGGTATTATGATATGCAGTTGTGTAGATCTGTAACAGCTGCCATTGTAATAGTAATATAGACACTGTTGTAGCCACTGTATAAGGGCAATGTTTCAGACATGTTCCTACTGTAGGCCATTTGTCCCACCATTATATTCATCTCTATGCACACATCTTGCAATGACAAGTTGTTAATTATATTGCAGGACTCTTACATACCCTTCAGATACGCCACCATGGTGGCCACTGTGTTGCAGTGCAGTTAACAGCAATAATAGGTGAACATGTACAGCATGTATTATGGGTAGGTGTGTTAAATGTGTGCATGGCAAATACCATGGCCATAACATGGCCGGTGTATTGTCAAACCTGAACAAAAAACACCATACTCACCAGCTACAGGCTGCTGCCCCAGAGGTATATCAGAGGGACCTACATAGTTGTGTGAGAGATGTGATGTCCGTAGCCACAACTGCGGCATTGGTACAGGGTGGGAGCAGCATTTCAGTACAACAGTACAAACCCACAATACTACAGCTTATGCACATCTGTTCATTACTACACTGCAGAAACAGACTATATACATTTTTTCTGACATATGCATGACAAAACTTTACAGATGCAGATGGATAAGCAACAGTGGTCTGCTGATGTGCCCTGTGGCCTTACCTGCACACTCCTCATCCATTGTGTGGGTAGCACCCACCTCCACAATGCTATCAGCTGGTTCTTGGCTCTGCTGGTGGGCAGGTGCCCCAAGGCTGGTGAGGAGCTCCTCAGCATATGTCAGGGAGGGCTGGATGGCATGAGCCACACCTGTGGCTAGTTGGTCTCTCCTAACTGCAGCAGCACGCTGACAGGTGTGGCGGATAAGGTCAGTGCAGCAATATTGGACCTGCTCATAACTGCGGTTATGCAGGCTGACATCATTTACCCTGTGGACAAGCTCGTTCCACAGGGCAGTCCTCTCCTGCAGATCATGGCACACTCTGCTAATGTGTCCGTCTCGAGTGTCTTAACATAGTCAGATGGGGGTTTGAATCCTGCAATTGGCAAGTGTGTGTGAGGAAAATGCCCCTTTAAACTAGGCTTAAAATGGCTCGCAAGCGCAGTTAGCCTAGTACTAACCTATGTGCTGTATGGCCAAAGAGGGTTTGGTGGTGCTGCACCAGGTAGTTAATGATAACATAATTTTCCTGGTGGGAATACACTGGAAGGCGCTCTCTAGACATGGTACATGAAAGACATAGAGGAGAAAAATGTCTGAGGACCTCATACTGCAAGGATATAATAGTTGTTAATTGACATCTCTGTCTCCCCCCCAACCATACCTGCAACAATAATCTGAACACACAACTCAATGGGTATATTTGTACCAAACCTACTGTTGGGATATATATCGTATTGTACAAGAAATATTGAAATGTGTTTCTAGTCATGTTCCATGTTGAAACGCTATCATTGGTGGCCTGTTGCGAACAACGCCACATGCATGCCATTGTAAGGGCCACTATGGTTCCATATATGCATGTGTTCTGTTTGCTATATGACTGCTCCAAATCTGGAGTTTTGTGTTAATGGGGATATCTATGCATGCTGTTATAACTAATCCTGGATTGTGTGGACTATTACTACCCGCATATGTTCTAAAACTGCAACGCGATAGCATGTTTGGGAAGGCTGTTCCCAGCAAAACCACCTCTCCAACCTCATCTGGCTATGTTACCAGGCCAACAACACATCTGGGACCCACCCCAAGACCTCATCATCTGCTGGTCCTGCACTAACGTCACATGGAACCACCTCAGGGAATGGTGCTTGCCCCCGCAGGAGCACACACAGACAGGATCCTGTCACCTGAGGTCAGGTCCAGGGTCTGGTGTACAGGGAGCTCCACAGAGAATTGGGGCATCTGCTACACCACCCTGAGGCCCTCAATACACAATTACAGGAGCCACATGTTCCTCCTACTCAGCCCCCAGCTCAGCCACCTTCAGGGCTGTGAAGGTGCAGTGATGACTACCCATGGGTGGGGACCTTGGTCCCACTGTTTCCATTTGGGGGCTAATGGGCATCCACTTTACAAAACACCCCTCTCCATCCAAGGTGTTTCCTCACCAAGTGTCATATACTGCCCCTGTATGCTGTCTGTCGTCAAACACAACCTACCTCCCCAAATATCCCTATTTTCCTTCCCCAAAGGTTTACCTTCATGTGTGCATACTGCACAAAGGCAAACAGCAAGTTGGGGAATGGAAAATGGTCCCGTTCTCCACTGTAGTGCGATCCTGGAGTTATAATATTAAAGTAGGGGGGTGCAGCCCCCCCTCATGGGGGTGCAAGTGGGCTTGCTCCCCTTCTTTACACTTCATTACATTTGTTTTTCAACATTTATGTTTGAAAATCAGCAAATCTGCTTTTCGATTTGCTGATTTTCGAACATGTAAAACTGTCACTGTTTTGATTTTCGTGGTTACGATTTGCTCATATGAGCAATCGCACCACCGTGATTCAGAGTTGTAAAGGTAAACCTTCCCGAATACCCACTCTCACCTTCACAAACAAAGGGCAATGTGCTCCCAACATAAATTTCACACCAGACATAACTGTCCATTTCGCAATCCCTTACAGCTGTGTATATATATATATATATATATATATATATATATATATATATGTGTGTGTGTGTGTGTGTGTGTGTGTGTGTGTGTGTGTGAGTGTGTGTATAGATATGTGTGATGTTTTCTCAAACATATCGTGCAGCACAGTCATTCAACAGTAGGGAAAATGAATATATATATATATATATATATATATATATATATATATATATATATATATATATATATATATATATATATACATATCTTTTTCATATACATATATATATATATATATATATATATATATATACACACACACACACACACACACACACACATATATATATATATATATATATATATATATATATATATATATATATATATATATATATATATATATATATGTATATACACACATATATATATATATATATATATATATATATATATATATATATATATATATATATATATGTGGAGTGCATTCAGACATCAGGTCCACACTCTCTAAAACTCCTTCCTCCATAGCTGCACTGTCCTGCCTTGCTACAAAACAGAAGAGTGTCACATGTAGACACAGCCTAACATTAGGGAGGTATATATAGGGACAGATTGTGGGTAAGCCTATTACAAACATATCAATTTTGTGCATGATACATTTCACGTTAACATGACATTACTGGTGGGGTCTGAAAGTCAAGTGCCTATCATGACTTCATTACTTCCACCTTCAGCTATTTGCCACACTACTATACATGTCTTGAGGTACAGAACACATACTATGATGGCTTACATCTTGTCATTCTGTGCAGATTTGCACAGTTGACAGGTATAGCCCACTGCCCACAGGGCCAGATGCTATGTCCATAGCAGTTGTTCAGCAGGACATCATTACAGCAAGAAGTATTGATGACACATATAAATCTTTCCACATCATCTATCCCATTATTACAGACCAAGTACTACATTCAGTTACATGCATACATGTTTCACATACCTGTTTTAGTATTGTGCTCTCTTCTATGTACACGTGTATATGTCCCTTGTTTTATTTATTTTTTTTTTTTTGGTTTAATTTGTAGTATTTCTCTCTCTCTCTCTCTCCACTACAGGGATTGAGCTGGTTTGAATAGGTTGCAACATGAATTTTGTAGGTGATGCTCATGATCAGGTGATGGCCTGTGTACCAGTCGGTGTTCACCACTTGCTAATTTCATGCAGCCAGCTGTGCAGTACTTCCAGTTATAAATCTCATGGCAACCCACTACTATAAATGACTACATCATGTGGGCATTGTCCCTTTATCTTTCCTGTATGGATAACATCCTTCCTGTGTGTGGGCAGCAGTGTTACAGACAGCAGTTAGCAATACCTCTAACAACAGGACTTGCAGACACAGGCTGACTACATGTTTGTATAAGGTTCCAGACCTACGGACGGTTTGAGTATTGCTGTTAGATGCATTGAATACTGCTAGTTTTACAGGGTTTGTGTGTACATGCTAATTTTGCATAGAATGCAGTCTGCTTGCATAGCTATCAACTGTGGGCCTATCCACATGATGGCCAGAGGACTGGCTGTTTTGTCTGTTCACCACACAGTTCTTGTCTCTGACATATCAGTGGCATTCTCTCTGCTGAGTGCTATCAGTACATGGAAACATCCATTTGTGTTTCTGTCTTCATATTCCTGAGTAAGGGTATGTTGCAAGCAATCCTGTAACACCAGCAACTTTCACAGTGTATAACAGCAATATTGCAAATATGGCCCTGTGTTCCACCCTCTGTCCTCCAACTATATACCAGGCTTGGTCCAGATGTCATGCAGTAAGAGTTTGTTAAGTAGTGGTCCAAAAGTAAACTGCAATTCCAGTACTGGAACCACACTAAAATTTATTGTGAGCACTTTCGTCTGCTTACAATGAAGGAACTTCTTCAGACAATTAAAAGCAAGAACATACAAAGTTTTTAAATAATACAAAATTACTGGCATCATTCACCCTCCCATTTTTATGTTAAAAAGCCCCAGATTTAACCCTAAATTTACTCTGTTTGTTACATGGTAAGCACATAATCTAAAAAATATATATATATATATATATATATATATATATATATATATATATATATATATATATATATAAACATATAAACTGCCATTTAGCATGTCCCAAAATGCTTAAAATTTTCCACACTAAAGATTTTAGTTTTAAAATACACTTGACAGAACAAGAATCATTCAACCCAGGGAAGGAGCATGCATTAGTTTTTAATTGTCAAAGCAACTCCCTCTCCTCAAAAATTAATGCCCAAGGACCCCCTCTGGGGTTAAGTTCAACTTTTTCAATAATCACGTAATGAAAGACATGGTTGGGCTGTTCTAAAACATGCTTCGCCAAGGCATCTGATTTATCCTGCCTGCTAATGCTATATTGGTGCTCATATATTCTCTGCTTAAATTGCTGTTCTGTCTTTTCTATGTAGAAAGAACTACATTGTTGGCACCTCGCTAAGTAAATAGCACCTTTTGTGTTAGTCATATTTCCCCTTCAATGTGTATTTAATATTACCAGTTGTAAAGGAAGGATTAGTCTCTATGTTTTTCATGCACCAGGCTGACTATAAGAGGAAAATAAAAGGGATACTTGGGAGTGAGGCTTATAACCAAGTATCATTAAATTAAATGAATGGGGCCTACCAACGGATTAAACTTGCTATTAATGAAGCAAAGGGAAGGATACATAGACACAGACACCTTCAACTATCTAAACATGACAGCACCTGTTACACCCTTGTTGTTTGGGATCCCTAAAATACATAAAATTGTGGATGACCCCCCCTTTTAGACCCATAATTGATGGGAGAAATTCCATCACTTATGCTTGTTCCAAATTGGTGGATTCTAAATTGAAAAATCTCTTGAACTAGAGGGTCAAATATGTAAGGACTCTTGGAATTTTTTATAAACATTAAACAACTTGGATTTTAACCAGGAGTATAATTTCTTGACAATAGATGTCAAGGATTTGTATACGGTGATCCCACAGGACATTGGGATTGAGTGGGTAACAAAATTTCTACTAGACAAGGGAGCATCCGGAGATGACACTGGGCTAATCACCAGGCTTTTGAAACTAATATTAACCAATAATTATTTTTTTTTGGGACAGATGCCTTTTTTTTTAAGGTGAGAGTGGGATGTTATAGGTAAGTGTGGTGAGGGAGGTTTGGTAGGAGAGGTTGCATTTGCACACAGACAAGACAGACAAGAGAGCAGACAGGGGCGGTACATGACACATGGGGGAGTAAACACCTTGATAGGGAGGGTGGTTGGGAATCGGAGGCTCATGAGTCCCCCAGATGGTAGTAGTGGCACTGATGTCCCCACCCGATGGCAGTCACCACTACTCCTTCACAGCCCTGAAGGTGGCTGTGCTGGGGGCTGGGCTGGAGGGGCTGCCTCCCCCTCTAGCTGTGCTTGCCTGTCATCCAGCTAGTGCAGACGATCATCCAGTTCCATCTGGAAGACACTGCACACCATGCCACAGACCTCGTCCTGGGTGACAACATCGTCACTGTGCTCACTTGAAGGGGGAGAGCCCCGTCCTCTGCAGTGATTCCACCCAAGGGTGTTGCAGGACCAGCAGATGAGGGAGGTCTGGGTTCGGTCCCAGATGTGCTGGGATCCAGTGCCTTGGCCAGGTGGGGTGGGAGAAGAGGACCTGCTGGGATCTGCCTTCCCATATGTGCTATGGTGTGGAAATTAACAATGAATATTGGTTAGACATGCACAACACATTACAACATTAGTCAAAATAGCATGCACGGATATTCCCATTTACCCAAAACAGTTCAATTATAACAGTGCCACAGCAAACAGAGCCCATGCATATATGGAATGGCATTCAGAGTTGCAACAGCATGCCAGTTAGTGGTATGTCAGGCAGGCAATACCAATGATTATTCAACAGGGAATATTAGTATGCACACAGTTTAAACAATGATAAACCAAATAGAACAACGGTTCCAACAGTAGAGGTTTGTTTAGGATCATACCCATGTTGGTTTCAGTGTGATGGTTGGATCAGCTGAGTGGTGGGGGAAGGGAACAGATTCAATTGACAACTGCTATCAAGTATATTTGTCAATACACTTCTATTCACTACTCTACATTCTGACCACACTTACACTCTACCTGAGCCATGGGCTGCTACAGCACACCAACAGCTATAGATATCAACAGAGCAACTGTACCCTTATTTCTATACCAATTTCTTTACCTGTGGGTCCTGTGCAGATGAACTGCGTGCACATTACATTGCTGTTTCTACACATATTTCAGATTCACATATTAATTACATGCCCTGGAGTGTGTGTTGTGCTTTTGACATACATCTACTGTGACATTCTCTGTGTGCAGGTTTCTTTGCAACTGAAGAAACTATCCGTGACAGCGTGACACTTGAGAGGATTGTCTGGGCCAGACTGCAGAGTGTGGATGTCTAGCTTGCATCTATTTGTAGGACTGGGGCTGATCAACACAGCAATTGCACACCTTTCATAGTTATACACATCATACTAGTATTTCTATTCAGATTTCTTTACCTGTGTACCCTGTGTGGAAAATGTATGTGTTGCAGTACATTACTTTTTCTATTCAGATTGCAGTTTACAACCATAGAACCAGACTGACATGTTAGTGATGGTCCCTGCATTCGAACCGTGGTGTGTGTGCAAAATTGAACTACAGCCTACTTCTTATCAGACTGAGTTACTGGGGAGGTGTACGTTGTTTGTGACATTTCTATCTAGCACATATTTTTGTGCACAGTACTTTTAATAGCACATGTTGCATTATGTTTCCCATTTTCAGTACAAATTATGCATACACAACAGGCATTGGTGTCACTCTTTGAGAAACATCTGCACATTAGCTGGATTGCACATTTGACAGTTTTACAACTACATACTGCAATTTAAAACACAAAATGAAATCTTCAGCAAAGCACGATCATGTTTACTGGTAGCCCCCCCCCCCATATTTCTTAATAATGGCGCAGTCTGGTGAAGGGGGGATTTGTAATTAACCATGTGTTATCCCTTTCTGTAATAGGTGTTTTTCAATGCAACTGTTGGTCTCAAAGTATTTCCTAGTTAAGCCATGGTGCTTCGCTGAAGATTTCATTTTGTGTTGTTTTACAGTTCCTCTGCAGCTTTAACAGTGTAACAGTGTTTTTCTTTTCCTACATACTGCAATTTAGATTCTTGAGTACATAGTGTAGGTTTTAAGTCTGCACATGTTAGCCTTATACATTTTTTCAGTACATTCACAGCTACAATACAACTGAAATTGAAAGGTTAACACAGGACAATGCTGGCAGACAAACAAGTAAAACACATTCTGATGGAAATATGTACTGTTGCTTTTTTCAATTATTTGACATGCCCATTCTAAAGTATGCAGACAAGCAGTGCTAAATCAATTTATCTCAGTTAATGCATTCTGCAGGACATACACATAACTATTTTTCAGGTACAAGTGAGATGACACACACCAGTGTTTGGGATCACCTTCATTAACTTTGAAATACATATCTGTGTACAACTCAGAAATCCACAATTACTATTCCTGCATGATCTGCACAGGGGAAATGCTTTTCATTTCTAAGTGTTACAGTAGCCCTGGCATAGCACTTTCTTGGCAGGTTCACTCAGACACACTCATACACACTCATACATATTCTAATATTCCTCTCCTGCATATTGTACCTTGTTTGCTACTGACATCTGTATTACACAGCATCTGGAAATGCTCCATTGTAATGCTGACAGCCTGACACAGGCATTTATTCCTGACTTCTACAGCACAATTATAGATACAGGCAGTACTACCATTACTATATTTTTGTTTTTTACTGCTAGTATTAGGAGGTATTCTGTACTCACCATAATGCCGATGCAGCCGAGCCAGTCACTGGGCATGAGCCTCAACATTCTGGGACCTCTCTGCAGCAGCTGTATGGGGAGACATGATACATGGATCACACCTGCACAGTCGCAAGTTTAACTTTTTCCATACTTAGAGATGCATAAGACTGCATACTTACAGACACATGGGACATCCTGCGCTCGAGCTTCTTGGATCCACTGGTCCAAGAGTGCACCCCTCCTCCGCTTCAGGTCATTATGGTGGTGATGTACCTGCTCACCAGTCCGGGGTATGCCAGTGGTACTGGTGGGATTGCATGCAAGCTGGTCCCAGGCCTCCGCTTTGTACTTGAAGCCCTTGTACTGGCCCTGCAGCAGCCTGCCATCATGTTTTTTTACTAGGAGCCCAACCATGACCCTGGACTCCTGGATGCCCCAACGTTGAACTCGGAAGCAAACACCTTCACCTACACCAGACATTTTGGTCCTGCTGTGAGCAATCCCAAATGGTTATGGCTGTATTCCCACCTGTGCAGTTTAAATAGGGCAGGTTCCCCGCACTTTTTCTTGATTGGCCGGTTTTAGTATGCTGAACTATGCTTAGCTCCACTCAAATCTATATAACAATGCTTAAACCAGATAAGCACAACTGAAAGCCAGTAAGCAATGCTTACATGAGCAAAGCATTGCTTCAATCTATTTTTTTACATTGCATTTGTAAAGTATTTTTTTACATTTATATTTTACATATTCACACCCCTACTGTGCTATATGTGAGCCATATGATTGACATCTATCATTCAAATTCCTTAAAAGTTTATTAAATAAACTGGCAGAGGAGGGATTCGAACTGAGCATGTTGTACATGCCAAACCATGGCAGTACCACTATGCTACATCAGATTGATAATGTTTTCTATCACAGTAGCACTTGTCTATCATTTTCAGCCATACTAAGCATAGCGGCACACTGCGCATTGCCTAAATTTCAGATTTATTTAATGAAAAAAATAAATAAATTTTTTGGATTTTTATTGCCTTCCTCTTGCCCTACTGCTTCCATGCATGTAGGGCAAGACTGCATACATTTGGGGGGGGTGCACTTGAAGGCTGATGCTTTCTAGGTGTGTTTGTGTTTTGTTTTTTTATTTCAGTGTCTGTGGACACTGAAATGTTAGCTACTTACATTTCGGTGTCTGCAGACACTGGTTTAGTATATAATATTAGAGCCAGGCTCTAATATTATATACATTGACACTCATCTGTGTCACAAAGTGCCGTACGGCACTTTCTGAGTGAAGGGGGCGTGTTACATGTGCAGGCACTGCTGACACATGCCCCCTGCGCTCACTCATGGTTCATGTCCATTTAGATTAAACAGCAGCGCGCCTTCATGCATATGCAAGGCGCGCTGCTATTCTAAACAGACACGAACCATTCCATGCAAGAATAATCTTATTCTTGCATGGAGTTTCATGAATCCTGGGGAATGTTTATTTCCTTCTACTGCCTCATAAAGTCTATCACTCCAAGGGTGTAGCTTAGCATACTCAGTGCACCTAAGTGAGGACATTTTTTTTTCTGAGCATCTCTTCAACATTTTATGGATCAATCAGCACTGAATGTCAAGAACTGTATAAACTAATATCTACTATATAGTGCTATACAAATCATGCTTATAATGTGAATGTTCATAGGTTAGTACTAGGCTAACTGCCCATGTGGGCTATTATAAGCCTAGCCAATTAACCCATGTCAGAATCAATCCATGCACCTTGTGTCTATAAGGTAACACTTTAACCATTATGCCAACCTCCCACCACCCATGTGCTTTTAATACTAGCTTTTTAATTGTTATTACTGGCAGCATTTAAAAACAGTGTGCCCTTTTTTTGAAGTGTATATGGGTGACATTTTGAGAGTTGAGTACTTTTTTTTAATACAGCAGGTTGGCGAGAGCGGTAGAATAAGGTTTGAGTACAAACTATGCATTTCTGCCTACAACCATGCATAACGCTGAGTGTGTGAAACATTCAGCTATCCTGTCTTGTCTTTCAGTGCTCATAGCAGCAGTTTTACTCCAGGTAGCCACAGAACTCAAAATAAGAGCCGCTTATTGTGTATGCACTACAAGCTTACCACAGCTGGGCCTCAAGAATGCCAAATCTCATCCACTCTCAAGTTGCCGGTATGGTGGCTAGTAATACTGCAACTGCCCTATTGAATAAGAGATTTTTTTTTTTTACATGTTCTGTTTCCTGTTTCATATGGAACAGTTTAGATCAACAAAATACTTTCATCAGCCTTAAAGAACAGGACATTTTTACCCCTTATGGGAACATATCACCCAAACATACAGGTAGCTTCATTTGGTTTAGTCAGGTACATTTTTAACTTTGTCCAGCAATCCAGATCTATACACCAATCCACAAATCACAACCATGGCTTGGAGTTCAGGCAGTAAGAGTTCATTGCACATTTGAATAGCTGTTATCTGCAACTTATTCATGAATTCCATTATATGATTACCTTTGGAAGGATTAAGGCATAGTACACTTTTTTATTTTTATTTTTTATTCATTTGTTAACATGTTAAGCCCACTGGACACAGGAGTCCCTTCTTAGGAACAATCTGAAAGCATTGTCTGGTAAGTGGCTTGTTCAGGGTCGCAGAGTAGGGAGATGGAGGTTCTATCATGGGAAGAAATAGTGAAAAAGAGAGAACTATACTTGAATGCATGAAACAGTTCATTAACAGCTACCAGCCTACTACTGGCAAAGTTCCTCCTAGTTTTTAAATGTGTTATTTTCATTGGTGACAGCATATAAACTGGCCATGGGTCTAAATGGAAACAGCTCAAATATGAGACCTGAATGTTAGCAAAGCAAATGGTAAATAAGCTGACTATACACATAAGGTTAGTAAATTGCCCAGAGGCTTTGCATAACTTCAAATGTCAGCCTAAGGTGTTTTGCTTTATTGGCCAGGCTGAAACTATATGCAAGCTGGCCTACTGATACAGTGGGCAGTGACATTACATTATCTGTCTTGCTACTTCACTGTGTACTTTCTGGGAAAAGAAGCTCATTGGGACGCAAATGGGAAAGGGAAGCTAATGTACACTAATGATGACACTTGTCATGTTCAGCAGTTCAGACGTTATGTCAGAGTAGGCAGGCACCACTAACTGAGCTCCATATGAGAAACATTCTGTGTATCTATGCAGACATTCCAAAATAATGCAGTCATTGGTAGCAGTTCAGAAAATGGGAAAATTAAATCTGTAAAGGATGATACCAGATAAACGGAAATCTGAGGGAAACACTTTAGTTGCATGAGATATAATTTTGAGCTTTTATGTCTAGTTGTCTAAGGACAGTAAGGGAAGATTGGTCTGAATAATGCAAACACACCATCAGATCAGGGAGGGACAGCTGAAGGAATACTTGATTCTGGAGCAGTTATTATAGCAGTATATGATCTCACAGCTATCTGAAAGAAAGCATTATAACCTGAGTTGGAAATGAAGACCTGCAGGCATCCCTCCAGAACAGTCATGCTGAGAGATGATGCAATGAGTGGACTAAATTATTTTTTAATTTTTTTTTTTTTTTGCAAGTTTAGCTGGTTTTATAGCACACTAGATCAAGGCAAATACCAGTGAATAGCCAGCATGATGTAGACACAAGCTTGAATCCCACATCCTACTTCCACATACTGTGGTTCTATGAGCTTGTCATTTAGGCTGAGTAAACCTATGAAGTTACCCATAAAAACAGACAGTTGTGTCCTGCTTCCAAGGTGCAGAGAGATGTAGCCCTGACTATGACCCAGATGACCTGTAATTGGCTAGTGGCCATGGGCACTGGAGGAAGATGAGAGGGGGAGACCCACTGTTAGCTGCTGTTGCCAACTCACCCAACCTGTTGAGGGAAGGGTAGGGGTTCTAGTCCACCTCTTGGAAGGTACCTAGAAGGAGCAGTGTGTCTTGCAGAAAAATTTGCCATCTAAGAGCTGAGGATTAGGCTGCATGCAGAGACAAATACATTCCCCATGCTCAGTAGCACTAGTGCAACTTTAGTAAGCCACTGTAGGGATTGAAACTTCAAATGAAGTGAAGTCCACTGGCTTCAGCAGTCTGGCCTGCTCCTACTACTCAGCTATCTCCTCCCTAGGAGAATGAATGGGCTAGTTAGGCCTTTTTGCTAGAGAAAATCTGCTCCACAGAGTGGGGTGATAGTGCCTGGATGTTGTTCCCAAGAAACGAAAGAATAGGCCAACTGAATGAAAAAAAAAGAGCCACTGGACTTGAACTGGTGGATATAAAAAGAAAAGAAAAAAGTCACATAGTTGTAACTAGCAGGTTTTAGTTGCTGTTATATAAGTAGAATGTTTTTTACTGGTGACTATTTTATTCTATAAAGGCTGTTGTGCCAAGATGCTAAGAGATTATTGTTTTAATAAAAAAATTTTTGGATTTTCTGGCCTTTCTCCTATTTTGCTGCTTTCAGTTTGCCCATCCTTAGAGGTCATTTTGTATCTTATCCCATGGCCAGTGATCCTGACTTGCATTCCCTTGGAATACTTCGGGAAGCATGGATGCTAGCCAGAGATCTATGGATAACTTTGTTGTTAATACAAACGAGCATATCAATTCCAAAGCGACTGGTGGTAATCCTGGTATTAATGGATATATTAAATTGTTGGAAAAAATAGAGGATGAAAGAAGGCAAAGGGGTGGTAACCCCTTTGTCTCCATTGGTCAGCATTTCCTTTCTAAAGTCTCTATGGAGACACAAGGACTTCTAGAACAACTGGAAAAAAATGTTTTTAAAGAGGCTTCTGTTTTTCTTAACATCCAGAGTCTCCAACGTTATGTTGAACTTGATGTGACCCCTTGAGGATTGAGAGCGGTCAAGTATCCCTCTACCCCATGACTTAACTAATGAGGAAGGTCAAAGATTCCAGGCAAGGTGGGTGGATGCTGCCTACTGTCGTTCCATTGAATGGATCAACTTCTTATAGAACGGGATCTTTTGAAACATAAATGTATTAAGGAGCAGATCATTTCTGTTTGCTCTACCATTTCTGCACAATCAGTTTCCAGTTGCCTGGATAATTTCCTTGTTGATATTAAAGAATGCTTGCGGAATTTGTGGAAGGCATTGTAGAAAAAAAAAGTTAAATTACGGCGAGATCTCTGGGACTTCAATAACAAACAGGCTCTTGTGAAAACGACCAGTAGAAATAAGCCCAGTCGTCACATGAGCTTCCAGAAGCAACAAATAGATGGACACAAACAGGGCTTGTCTTTTACT
Organism: Protopterus annectens; assembly: GCF_019279795.1. Classification (NCBI taxonomy): domain Eukaryota; kingdom Metazoa; phylum Chordata; order Ceratodontiformes; family Protopteridae; genus Protopterus; species Protopterus annectens. Next base: position 1,067,606,934 of record NC_056743.1, read on the forward strand.
TCATCTGATGGCACTGCGATGTCTACGGACTGGGAAAATGAAGAAGATGGATATCCTCCCCTCCCTGTATCACAGAAACCAGAACAGTTGCAAAGGACTTTTTGTAACTATAACACAGGTGAGGGACGTTTAAATAACTTTAAAAAATGCCAAAGGGGTAATGACCCAGGTGCTGGGACCTCAGGGGAAGGACAAAGTAAATACAATAAGAGGGGAAAATGGTATTAGTGTGAATGTGGACAATTGGAACTTGAGTTGTAATTATGTTATTAATTTGTTGGGGTACAATTTTGCTAATGAGGAATTTTCAGTACTGAATTGTGGCCTTAAACTTGTACCAACTGTTTTACCATGGCTTTATCTTATTAATTTTTAGATTGGTAAGGAAATTTATTTAAAATATTATTTTTCTAATGTATTAATGAATATGAACACAAATGTTAATTTTGATTATGATATTGATGAAAGTTTTTATTCATGTGACTCAGAATTGGATGTTAATGTGTACTGCCTAAATACTACTAGTGTTAAGTACAATAGTGATTTCATGCCACCCTTTAGACATGATGCTATGCAGCAATTTTCTTCTATGTTTAATTATGGGGTAGAAGTGAAATATAAACAGTTTTTGGACAATATTCACAAAGTAAATTTTAATTTGACCAAAAATGAGTGGAAGGCTTTGCTTACCTTGCGTAATAGGAGGGAATTAATATTTAAACCCTCTGATAAGGGCAATAAATTAGTTGTTATGAATGTGTCTCAGTATTTGAATATGTGTTTATATCATTTAAATTATACAAATGTTTATAATATTGTAGATATTATTAAGTATTTGTCCTCCCAAGAATAATTTAAGGAATTGTTATATAAAGGCTACAGTTTGTTATTTTTCAAAGGAGGACATAGAAAAGAAATTTAATATTGAGTCTTGTAGTATGGCTTATTTTTAACTGAGGTGGTGGTGCTGCGGTAGCGTTGTCGCCTCACAGTAAGACGTTGTCCTGTTCGATTCTCAGCTAGAGTGTCTTCTGTGTGGAGACATGCGTGAATGGGCATACTTTTTTGAAGGTTGTGTGTCAGGGCTGTCAACTCGGCACGTAAAAATCTACTGCCAATCATTAGCGGACCAGAGTTCCGCTGTGGCGACCCCTAACCGGGAAAAGCCGAAAGACACAACAACAACAACAACCAAAAGTCCACAAGGACTTATCTAATCCCCCTGGACTTCCAATTATATCTGCGTGCAACTATTTTACCCATAATATGGGTTTGTTTTTGCATAGTTATTTATTAACTTTTGTTATGAAATTGGAGTCCTATGTGAAAGTTACTTTCCATTTTTTAAATAAAATTTCAGATATAGTATGGAAGAAGGGAATGTATTGGATAACTATTGACGTGGCCAGTTTATATACTAATATACAGCATAGATTTGGACTAGAGGCTCTCTCCTTTTTTGGGGGTGAAAGCCCGGTTTCAGTTTATATAATTGAATTGATTTATTTTTGTTTAACCAATAATTATTTTGAGTTTAATGGAAATTTGTATCAACAGTTAAATGGTACTGCCATGGGGGCATCTTTTACATCCATGTATGCTAATTTATTTATGTTTTTTTTTTGAATTTCAGTATATATATATATATATATATATATATATATATATGTTTCAGAATTTTTTAAGAAATATGTTAGATATTTTAGATTAATTGATGATTTAATATTACTTTGTGATGAGGGTTATGAATTTGTTGATGATTTTGTTCAGTATTTACATGAAAATAGATTTAATCTCAAATTTAGTGATTTAAATGTAGGGCCATAAGGTGACATTTTTGGATGTTGTGTTAGAAGGCTTGGTTGGGGTTGGTATATACACTAGAGTTCAGAGAAAGTTTGTTGATGGAAATCAGTATTTGAATGACCAGAGTTGCCATCCCCCAAACACTCTGTCAGCACTCCCCTATGGTGAGTTTCTCAGGTTACGGAGACTTTGTAATTAATAAAGAATTGGAATTTTTTCATGAGGTAGAGTGCACAATGGATATGTTTATTAAAAGAGGATATGATGTGAATAATCTGAACAAAAGTATTCAAGATCTTATAAGTGTTAATGTGATAGGAAGTGGGCTCCCAAACCTAATAGAAAAGTTACAGCTCAGGAAAATAGTGATAACATACAGAACATATTTTTGTAATCACTTTTAGTCCCTTTAGTTATGAAGTAATACATTTATTAAAGTATTACTGGGGCTTTCTGGTTAGGCATAAAGATTTTTGTAATTTATTAGAGAGTGCACCTGGTATTGTATATTTGAGGGGTAGGAATATCAGTGAAATGCTTATACATGGGAGTTTATTCCTCCTGTAGAAACTGTGGGTAGAAGTGTACCCCAAAAAGGGACAAGTACATGTGGGAAATGTTGTAGTTGCAGATATAGAGTGCAACGTTTTAGTGATATTAATGGGGAAAAAATGAGGTAAAGAATAGGTCTAACTGTAGTTTAGTAGGAATAATTTATGCCCTTAAATGCCCATGTAATAAATTTTATATTGAGAGTAAGAGGACTTTTAAAATACGGTTGCAAGAACACCTGAGGGATATCAGAAAAGCTATGATGGGGAGTCCTGTTGCTGCATACTTCAGTGATTATCACCATGGAGATGAAAGGGGTCTTCAAGCAACAATATTAGATCAGATTTATTGTGGGCCATTTGAGAATATGAATGTTAAAAAGAGGTTAATATATAGACAGTTTTCATACTTAAATATGACACAATTCAGAGTTTTTATTTAATTGTTATAGTTAATGTGTAATTAATTTATTTAGGTTGTTAATTGATGATGTAATTATGTCTTAATTGATCCTGTTACATAAGTAGAATGTTTTTTTACTGGTGACTGTTTTAGTCTGTAAAGGCTGTTGTGCAGAGGCGCTAAGAGATTATTGTTTTTATAAAAGGTTTTTTGGATTTTCTGGCCTTTCTCCTGTTGTTTTGCTGGGGTGATAGACTGCTTGGCTGTTGTTCCCAAGAAAGGAAAGAACAGGCCAGTTGAATGAAAAAAGGGGGCCACTGGACATGAACTGGTGGATATAAAAAGAAAAAAGTCAGACAGTTGTAACTATAAAGTTTTAGTTGGTTAACAAAAGCTAAATAATTTTAATTGGATAAATAAATAACCAGGTAGAATTCACAAGGTGATCTGCCAGTTCAGGGATGATAAGAATACAGAAGAGGTTAAGTTACTAGTTTAAAGTTTTTCAGTATGCAATCAGGGATTCATTTCATAATAAAATGCAAATGTCAAACCACAAACATCAACAAATAAAGAAATCAAGTACAACTGAAAACAAATAACTTTGAAACCCACAGTCATGAACCTACGAAATACACAAATTAGACAAATGTATGAGAAAGTTAATACACCAGAAAAAGTGTTTATTTCACCCTTGGGTGTGGCATTTCATCCACACACCCTTATTTTAATATTTTTAACTGTAGAGTAACACAATCACGAGGAAAGGGAAACTACTATGCGTGTGACAGAAACTCAGACTTGGCAGACTCACTATCCCTAATTAACTACCAAAAGCAGTCCTTTCAGTTACCTTATGTTCACAAGATCATAGACAATATTACAAAATAGAAAAGAAGCAGAACTGTAAAGCAAATAAGCCAACAGTGGTAACAGCAGCTCTTGACTAAACTGTACATCTTAGTTCCTGGATCATTGTGAGTGAGTCTGATCACAAAAGGCATGATCTTTGCAAGCAGAGGTAGTACAATAAAGAATAAAACTATACTGCTGTGTTAGGGACTTGGAACTGACCCTCCCACAAATCCCCATCTGTGTACAGCATAATGCTAAATATCCTTATGTTGCCATGTTGCCTGTAAAAATGGGTTCTGCGGTGTCCATGAAGTTATTCATTCGCCTTAACAAAATTTGCCTGTATAATGTAGCAGTATCACACACATTTTGCAACTGTCATCTCTGGCATACAGGCTAACTGTAATAAGAAAGATGTGATATGTTGAGTGTCAAGATCTTTCTCTTGGTAGCTAGGCATTTCTGTATCTTTTCCATACATATTTTTTAATCTCTATATTGCTTTCTGTTGTCAGTGGAATCTGTAATAAATGCTGGCATGGAAAGACCTTAAAAAATCTGGCAGTTTATTTTGTGATTAGATATGAAGCACCTTGCTTACATTATTACCAGGTGTTGTCACTTTAACAAAGGTGCAACTTTATAATTCCCACCCCTTGCCTTAGGCACGTTTTTCCTGCCTAACCAGATTACACTCGATTCTGAACAACTGCATTCAACATTGGATTCTTTGGTGATCTCACAAAAGGTAAAATATTTAAACAGCTTTTGAGTTATTTTTCAGAGAGATTTTTTAGCATGATGTAATAATATGTGTGTCTCATGTATCACATAAGTACAGTCCAAGGTATGTATTAAGGGTGTTTCATGAAGGAATGATTTACTGTCCTGTAGACTGCTTCAGCAAGGATAAGACAAGCAAATGCTTTAGGAAATTGTTATGTACAGAAGAATATGAACCTTCAGAATGTTTGTAATCATGTTTCTGCTGTTATGCTCTTTCCTGCTGTGTCTCTCTTGCTCGCTCACTTTCTCTTGCCCCTCCTCCTTTGCTATTAAGCAATTTCATAGGGTATTTGTCTTATTTGTAGAATCTTCATGGGTTTATGAGGGAGGAATAAAAGAGTGTAAAAAAGAGGAAGGCAAATTTAAATAACTTTTTCTGACCACTCCATTCTGTTAAAGTTGCTGGGCTGATGCAAGGACAGGTTACTAAAGTGTGCCATGATATTGTCTTTTTTATTTTTTCTCTCTCATTTTCACTACCTACGACCTTTGTTTAAGGAGAAACAGAGGCTAGTAGCTCATACACATAACACAGTCTAGACATTACAACACTTACTCTCTCCTCATTTTTGGAGAATCAGTCTCAGTTCGGTAGAGGAGGTCAGCTACTACAGAACAAGGTACAAACAAGTGGTTGCAGTCAAGCACATATATTACAGGGCATTGCAGCAGTACAGGCTTAATTTCTTATTTTCTGCCCTTTCACAATGAGGCTGGATCCTGATCATCACTGCACCAGACTGAACATCACATAATCATTGTTACTGTACTACAAAACCTTTCCATGACTTGTGGTTGCTGTATTATGATATTTAAACACAGTTTCTAATCAGTAAGGTTAGATTAAATGATGCTCTGTGAGTGCATTATAACTAAGCTCATCTCTCATTTTTTGCCAGTGTATTGTCAAGCTAGTCCCTGACTCCTTGTAACTTTTATGAGAATTTTCCTGATTAAATACCATTGACTGAAAGTAGTCGCAGCCTACCTTTTGCTACACTGTACCAATGGTACCAGACTTACCACTACACTGAGAGCTGCATTTAACTTTTCAGTAACTGCATGCCACTGCAGTTTTATTCTCCTGACAGATTTCTACCACTTTATCACAGGACATTCACTTCACTTTCTGTCACTGTAAATTTGCAGTACTATTGGACTTGCATTCATTACACTCATGAGTCCATCCATCCATACATACATACCCCGCTTTTTCCTGAATTTTGCACATTGGTCATGGTGTCATATCAAGAGTGACCATCATCTAGAGCCAATGTTTATACCAGTGGGTGGCTAGCCCTGCAGAGATTGTTATTCCACACACACACACACACACACACACACACACACGCATTTGCACTCATATCTGTGATCAGTTTAGAGTGTCCAGTCTACCCTACTGCATGTCTTTAGAATCTGGGAGGAAACTGGAGCATCAGGAGAAAACTCATGCAAACACAGGGAGGACATGCAGACTTGACACAGAAGGCACCCCAGCCAAGAATCGACCCAGGGAACTTCTTGCTATAAGGCAACAATACTTACCCAGGTCTGATCCCCAAATCCCTGTCACTATGCTCTACAATGTAGTCTGTGTGTTCTTGGTCTGCTTCCTTGCAGTATTCACTGGATTACATTAAATTATAGAGATCTGTGATTCTATGTCACTACAGTGCAGATTTTTTTCTCTTACTTAGTACTACTACACTACAAAAACATCACAACATGTTAGACAAGACCTTGGCTACCTCTTATGCAAAATGCTAATGTGGACCTCTATATTATCATGGCAAAGTATGAATGCTAGTCATTGTAGAAGACTGATGTTAAAGCACATGCACCTAAAATGCACAAGCATCCAGCTCACCCATCTTACTGCACTGTTTGTTAACAAGTAAACCTGCATTTATCTCTCTCACTTAGACTCCTCATGTTTTCTTATTCAGACTGAAAACTTGGTTTTAGAATTAATAAAACAAATTGGCAATTCAGCTCAACTTGTATAGCAACTATCAAGGCTACAAAATAAAATTGTGATGAGAAGGAAAAAAAGAGGAAAACAAAGATGAATTGATAGAGTAGCTGCTGACATGAAAATGAAGGGTAGTTGCATTAATATTGAGCGAACAATTAATTAACATCATTAATGAAGTAACCAAATTTTTGTGTAAAACTGACTTATTTTATAGTGGCATATGAACAGATACATGCAGGTTGTGTGTATAGTGTGATTTATGCACAAGAATGAATTAAGCTAATTGATAATTTTATAAAGAAACATTATTCATTGTTGTTTAGACAGAAAAAATAGTTATGTAGTAAAATCAATTGATATAAACTAGATGTACACAGGAATTGTTGACATATAACCAATTCACAGAGTATTTCCATAGTAACATATTAGTAAATGGACTTTTGTATACTTAGGTCGGGTGGCACGATGCCAGAGTAATCCCATGGGCTAGGCTTGTAAAGGCTCCAGGGCCAGTAGCCTAGTACACACCTATGAACCTATAAAGTACAGTAATGAGTGTACTCAGAGTACTGGAAATAAAAGCAGGTGCAACAAGAGAGATGTGTGTGGAAATGTGATGATACTGTTGCATGTTGGTTAGTTTATAATGAAAGAGTAACATTTTATTGTGAAATGAGATAATGGCTATAAAGTACCATTACTGCTTAATATGATGGGTTACAGTATTTATGGGTTGTTATCCAACTGGTTATCACCGAATATCCTTTATTAAAACAATGTCAGGATATTATAAAACTGAAAAAAAGTCATCTCTTCTCATATCCATGCAGAAAAAATAATCTTTTACTTAAGAAATTAGTTTAGAAATGAGACCACATCTTAGTATATCTGTGGAAACCTGCAGCCTTCAGTTTGGAGGCAGATTACCTGATGCATTAAGATCCAAATGTTTTACTATGTGCTTTTCCCTCTGTGCCTACTTACTGTCAATCCCTCCTCCCAGAGATCTTGGGCCCATTAATTCCTGAATGCAGGAAGTCCTTCCTTCACATAAACCTGAACCAACTAGAAGCCATCGTCCAAATAGCCATGGAGGAATTTCTGCCCTTGCCAGTACCCAATCTTTAGTCCATGGCCATTAGAGAGTGTTCAAAGCCTTAATGCCTGAGTGTCTGTCTTCAATCCTCTCACCAGACCACAGCTACCTGTGGTTTAGGACGGATCCTAACAGTCCCCAGGCCATGTACTGCATGGCAACACTTCCCTATTACAGTCCTCCATCGTGAAGGGCAATGGCAATGGGAAATTTCTAGCAAAGCACTAACACTGCCCCTGGTGGCTCATATAGAAAGATATAATTGAGTGTGTAATATATAAGGTTCTACTCAGCACTTCAACAGACATGCATGTGTGCTTTCATTGTGGAAAGATCCCTATCTGTCACTTAATGGCTGTGACTATTGCTGTAAATTAAAAGACTATAGGAAATCTCTTAAATGGGTCATAATGAATGCCTGCTCAAGAAAGATAACAAAAAGGCATTCATTTGATAGCAACAGGTATAAAGCAATAAAATAGCTGTTGTGCATAAGTCAGTTTATACAGACACTGATACGTACATGTAGAGGATTGAAAATGAAACAGATTGTGCTAGGAATTGCAGAAAATGACCAAAAAATGTGCTGGCCATCCCAGAGGAGGGATGAGTAAAATTGAGTGGAAATGGATACAAGTAGGCTGCACTAGAGACTGGTGACTTTAGAGCAAGATAGTGGTGCTGCAGGAAGCAACAAAATGGATAGGGTTAATTACAATGAGACACACGTACACACATGCACTCGCACACAGACATATTCACTCATTACATGAACACACAAACACGTTTATATACACAGACAGGCTAACGCACATTCGCATACATATGTATATACACACACACACACACACACACACACACACACACACACACATGGATGCATCTATGTACACACACATACATATATACATCATGTCCTTACTGCCAGTAATAAAAAAAGAAAAAGCAAGAGATTCACATGTTATACTTATTTTCCTGGAGCTGCTGCAACTATCATGTTCCCCTGACAGTATATTTCAACTCAACTACATAAAAAGTATATGTACGTGTGCACCATCCTAAAGTCTGGCTGGCAGAGGCAAAGAACATGAGATGGGAAGATTCCACTATAGACTGGCCTACCATGCTTATTTTAAGATGTTATTACCATCAAGCACTAAAACTGTCCTTGACCAAAGAAGCACTGTTTTTCTCAATCACATCTCCATTCATCAGGAAGACCAAAGGTCTTTATCATAAAGGCGAGCAGAAGTTGAAGATCCTAAGACTGAAACTGAACAAGTGGGCTTTTCTAGACAGGAGTGTCTCTCATTCCCAATTTTAAGAGTTCTGTTCAATCCAAAAGGCAAACCCATCTGAAATAACCAAATCTAGAGATTAAGTGATTCTCGCCATATATCAGGGCAGTATAACCTACTGGGACTGTACACAATCAGATTATTTTTCTTTGTTCACTAGACGCTGTATTTTTGGGCAGGCTGCCCAATATTATGATTTATTCCTACTCCTAGGAAGCTGTTCCTGTATTGTTTTACTTGTTTTCACATTCTGTATGGCTTTTAGATTTCTGCTAATTCTATTAAAGTTTGTCTTATATAACACATTTCTTTTTCAAAATCCTTCAGATTCACAATAGTGCCTTTCACAATATTGTTTCATGCAAGAAAGGTGGCACTGAATAGCTGCAATAATTTTTTTCTAATTATCATTTGAGGGGGTGGGGAGTGACTGACAATATGGTAGGTAGGTTACTTTCAGCAGAGCCATTCATGTGTCAGTCCCAGTAGAATATAGGATACGTTTAATATCTGAGAATGTGAATGGTATATCCATCCCTGCAAAGAGAAAGAGACTGTTCTCTTGTGAGGATGTACAGGCCATTGTTAGTTGAGCTTCAGGAAATACATTTATCATTCTCCTGTATCAGAAGTTTCAAGATGGGAATAAGCCACAGTTCCCTACTCTTCTTACAAAGGTGATCATCAAAGGGATTTCGTGTTATTGCTGCCTAGGACCTTTCCTTTGAAGGTAGAACAGATTCTGGAGAATATTCAAGGTTGGTTTGTGGGCTGGCTGGAGTGGTCCATTCCACACTATTACTGCGGTATGTACACCAGCTCAAACTGATAAATGTGAATTGGTAATGATAATGAGTAAAACAATAGTCTTTCAGGGGGGTGTCACTACGTATGGGGAACTGGAACTTAGTAACTCATAGGAATGATGTGGACAATGGGCCTCAATGAACTGGAATGTCATCAGTAGAAAGATTAGTATTAGCTTTTAAGTTTTACAGATTTTCAGATGTATATGAACTTTTTCAGTGGGAACATGAAGTCCAAAATTATCCTTCTTACTCTTACTTATCTCTTAGATATGAAGTATGGAATGTTTCACTTCCAATGCAAGAACAGGATTTTGTTACTGAGCATGTATTTAAAGTCATGAATCACTATATGGGCTCCCCACTCTGGTCTTGCCACTCAACTAATTTATGCAGATGGATTTTTGCTAAGCTAGTAAGACAGACAGATACTAGAGATTCCCTTGGCTTATGTTAAAGCAGTGTCTTTTAAGACTTGGCATGAAGAGCTGGTCCAAATTAAATTAAAGGACAAACTAGTTTTAAATAAGGAAGTATAGGAAAAATTAAGGCGAAGGTTAAATGACAGGAATGGAATTTGACTAGGTCAGTGGAGAAAAAAGGAAGAAGTAGATTTCTGGCGGCTACTAAAATGATCAAGAATTATCAAAGAAGATTACCCAACCAGATAGAGGCTGGTAAAGAGCACTACGTCAAGTCCAGGAATTAAATGAAAGACTGTTTTGAAAGGAGTATAGAGTTTCAAAGATTTATTTTTTTTTATGGGAAATATTGTTGGAGATGTTTTCTAGACCCTTAAAATCTCTGACTCTCATACTGAGGCAATAACAGGTACAGAGGCACATTTTTGTGGTTTTGGGGTTAAGATCAAAGATATCAAGTGGAAAACAAGAGATCTAAATGAAACATCAAATGTGTAACTGCACTACATCTGCTCAATAAGTGGAGATAGTGAAGAGTGACTGACATTTTTAATCAATTTGAGATACTCTGCCTGGATTATGAGAAGCCTAAGGCCTTTTGCAGGTGATATCAATAGATGAACTGAGGTAGGAAATCTTTAAGCAGCTTTATATTAAATCAGTGGCTCCAACTGGTTACCATTACATGTTTGGATATAGCATCAGGAGGATATGCTTAGATCTTAAGTTAGTATGATGAATGGTGTACTCAGTACAAATTTGGTACACTAGCCCTGAAACTGCACTGTGATTTCATTAATCTCACAAGACAACAAGGGTCCCTTTTTACCATATTTCTACAGAGCCATCTTGGTCTTCAGTCATGAATGTAAGGTGTTTGTGGCTTTTGTTACATTGAAGGTGATAGCACTGTAGTCAGACATAGGGCATGATGTCAGCATTACATTATCAGTTTTGGCCAGTAAAGAACTGGTTACAAAGGTTTTGTCTGTATTGGTCTGTGTGCCATATCTGTAAGAGTAGTGAGAATACTTCAGGGAGGATAATATTTTTATACTGTCAATGTCAATTAGGTTTCTGTCTTTTGTGTAGTTGTTCAAGTCCTTGGCAACAGGGGGCATATTGAAGGGCTTAGAGCTTGCATCAGGGAGGACAAGATACAATTAAAATTACCTGCTAATAGTAACTCAACTTTAGACTTTAATGTTATGGTGTCTAAATGTTGTTTTCACAGTTTTAGTCCCAATACCCAGTATCCAGTAGGTGTTTGCAAAAGTGTACATATCTTTTTATCTAGTTTTAGTATGACTAAAGCAAGTATACCACTATTGCTTGAGTATGGGTCAAGTATTTCTGGAATTATCATTGATTTTCTGTGTAAAATGAGGCTACCTCTTTTGTTGTTGTAAATTTGAACTTGGATAGAATGAAGTTTCTCTGTTCACCTGTGAGAGAGGGGAGCTTTGAGCAGGCTATCTGTCCATGGAGGAGTGGTTTCAGCCCAGAAGTTAGTAGTTTATTGGCCTTTTTGGGCTAATTTTGATTGTATCTGCTCTATTTACTGAAAAAAAATTATATACTTGTTTCCCCCCTTTCTGAACTAGTATAGTCCAGTTTTCAGGTTATTGCTGAATCCAGGGCTGTGTTAGAAGTTACTGTGTTGCCATTACCTTACTTGGATAGAAGGAAGTTTCTCTGTTCACCTGTGAGAGAGGGGAGCTTTGAGCAGCCTATCTGTCCCTGGAGGAGTGGTTTGAGCCCAGACGTTAGTAGTTTATTGGCCATTTTGGGTTAATTTCTATCTCTTTCACTTCCCTGCTATAAAAACCTCATTTGCACAGTTTTTACACTTGTATTCCGCTGAGCAAGTGCCTTCCAGGTGTTCTGCAGAGTCTACAGCAGCAGAGAGACAAAAGAGTGACTCTGGAGTGATTATCACTTTTCTGCTTTTCTTGCTGTCTTAACTAATTCCACCTAAAACGCCAGTTTTTTTAGTGAATCTGTGATTTAAAAAGTTTGTTATTGTATACAACTCTGCACAGCTCCTTGTGGTGTCCTGTAGAGTGATACAGGCAACAGAAAGACCCAAGAGAGACTTTTCCAGATTTAAGTATTTTTTTCTCTGTTTTTTTGCTCCGACTGCCTTTTCCCGCATAAAAAGAGGATTTCTAACTGACCTGTGCTTTAAAAAGTTTAAATTGCATTTGCCTTCTGCGTTTTACAGTTTTTGCACTTGTTTTATATCAATTTAAGTCATTTTTGTATTGTATAACTGTTGTATGCTATACACTAAAGTGCGCTAGCCTGTTTATAGCATTTACAGTGTTTTCTGTGTGTTTTTCTGCTGTTTCCTGAAAAAAACAAAAACAAAAAAAAAATTCTTTTTTCCCACCTTTGCTGAACTAGATTAGTCCAGATTTCAGGTTTTGCTGAATTCCGGACTGTAGTATAGTTTCCTGTGTTGCCCATATCCTTACTTGGATAGGAGGAAACTTCTCTGCTCACCAGTGAGAGTGGGGAGCTTTGAGCAGCCTATCTGTCCCTGGAGGAGTGGTCTCAGCCCTGAAACTAGTAGCTTATTGGCTGTTTTGGGTCAATTCCTATCTCTTTCAGTTTCCCTCCTTTAAAACCCGCATTTGCATGGTTTTGCGCCAGTATACAACTCTGCACAGCTCCTCGTGGTGTCCTGCAGAGTGATACAGGCAACAGAGAGACCCAAGAGAGACTTTTCCAGATTTAAGTATTTTTTTCTCTGTTTTTTTTGTTCCGACTGACCTTTCCCACCTAAAAAGTGAATTTCTAACTGACCTGTGCTTTAAAAAGTTTAAATTGCATTTGCCTTCTGCTTTTTACAGTTTTTGCACTTGTTTTATATCAATTTAAGTCATTTTTGTATTGTATAACTGTTGTAGGCTACACACTAATGTGTGCTAGCCTGTTTATAGCATTTACAGTGTTTTCTGTGTGGTTTTCTGCTGTTTCCTGAACAAAAACAAAAAAAAAGCAAAAAAAAAAAAATATTCTCTTTTCCCGCCTTTGCTGAAATAGATTAGTCCAGATTTCAGGTTTTGCTGAATTCCGGACTGTGGTATAGTTTCCTGTGTTTCCCATATCCTTACTTGGATAGGATATAGCTTCTCTGTTCACCAGTGAGAGTGGGGAGCTTTGACCAGCCTATCTGTCCCTGGAGGAGTGGTCTCAGCACTGAAACTAGTAGCTTATTGGCCGTTTTGGGTCAATTCCTATCTCTCTCAGTTTCCCTGCTTTAAAACCCGCATTTGCGCAGTTTTGCATGATTTTGCGAGTAGAGCAGCATCGAACAGCGCCGCTTAAACGGGTTTAAACTATTCCCGGCTCCATATTTCCCTTAGAACTGTTCTAAATCTCAAAGTAAGCACTCTGTTTTCATTCTAAAGCCCTGCAGTTGCTCGCATAAGTAATCTTATAAGTAAGCACTAATAAACTAAAGCACTACACCCTCTTATACTCCCTTAAAGTACTTGGCTCCTTATTGGTCCTTTTTGATCAGTCAAAAAGTAGTTCCTTATACTATTCTGGCATGTCCAAAAGTCAGTTTCGGGTTTACTCTCCAGTCCAGCTGGTGAATCTGGGGATCTTGAGGCAATGTTACAACTGCCTTATGTACACAGACCACCCTCTCCTCCTCCCAACAAGCTCAAATAAATATATGTGAGAGATGCAACTATATAGCCAAACTGGAGGCTGAGCTCTCTCAACCCAGTACTGGCGCAGTCAGTCAGGCGGAGAAGGTAACCACACACACCACAAATCCAGTCTCACATAGACCTATCGCAACAGCAAACCAAACACATAAATGCACAAAAATATACTCGGAGGCTCTAAATAAAAATCTTTCCAAGCAGCAGAGACCTCCAAAGCAGACATCCAAGCAACTGCTACCCCACAACAATACCCACGTATCACATAGTTCACAAAGTCAGTGTGCCACACAGTCACAGCCCTTAAGGCTAAACAACACACCTAATACACTTGTAATAGGTGACTCTATTGTCAGACACACTGACGTCCCACTCACCAGGCTGAACAAGGTAAGCTGCCTGTCGGGTGCCAGGATCCGCCACTTAACACAAGCACTCAGGTCACTCCAAAGCAAGTACAAATATGACTCCGTCATTGTCCATGCTGGTGTGAATGACCCGAGATGTACCTCCCTGGACTACATGAAAAGAGACATAGAGGAGCTCTCTGATCATGTAGCCCAGGCCGGTATGACCCTGACCTTAAGTAGCATCTTACCCTCACCAAGAAGGATGCCACAGTATAAAGACAAAATGACAAATTTTAACAATTGGCTAAAGTATTGGTGCCATTCAAAGGTGATCCAGTGTCTGTCAGCCTGGGATGACATGCTCGACAAGCCATGTTGCTTCACTAGGGATGGCTTGCACCTGTCACCCCTGGGCTTTCGAATATTGGCTAAGGCTCTTGCCACCCCCATAGTGCCTTTTTTAGGCAAGGCTCAAAAGACAAACCCACCTCCATAGACAACACAAAGAAAAAGAAACTAAGGGTAATGCTGCTCAACGCCAGAAGTCTAAACCTCAAGATGCATGCACTCCAGGCTCTCCTCAGTATGGAGACTATCGATATCTGTGCAGTAACAGAAACCTGGTTCAAGGCTCCCGAGAACACCCCAGCACTAACAGGTTATACCTCATACCATGCTTTTCGGCCCCAAAACTCGGACCGAACCACAAAAGGAGGGGGAGTATCCATATTCATCAAAGATACCTACACCTCCAGGTTAGTGGCACTGCACGAAGCATCAGAGACCATCCATGTGCAACTAACAGTGGGCAAAACTGCCTTTCAGTTTGTAGCCTGCTACAGACCACCCTCCCAAACTCAGGAACCCCACTCAGCTTTCCTGAGAACACTGGAGAATATGAAGGTCTCTCCAAACACCATCATATTGGGTGACTTCAACTACCCAAACATAAACTGGGAGCACTACTCAAGCCCCAACACCCACGCCCAACGCTTCCTAGAATTTATAAACTCAAATGCTATGGAACAACTGGTCACCACTCCCATAAGAGGGGAAAACATATTGGACCTGATCATCACCAACATGGGGACTCTATGTTCTATACCAGAGGTATACCCCTCATTGGTAAGATCTGACGATAAATTAATCTCACTGGACATCCATATCCCATCCCCACCCCCAGCCAAGGAAACCACGGTGAAGAACTTCTCAAAAGCAAACTTCACACTTCTCAAAACCGAGGTGGAATCCTTCAAAGCCCCTGGGCCAGTAGAAAATACGGCCCAAACCGCAGAATCCTTTACAAATGCATTCTATGCACACCTACAGGAATGCATGGATCATGCTATCCCAAGTAAAACCAAGATTCACTCCTCCAAAGGCAGGAGACCTGTCTGGTGGACCCCAGCCATAAATAAGCTATAAAACAGAAGGAGAAAGCTACTACATGATAGAGCAAAATCCCAAAAAGGGAAGGCATCTCTGATCAGTACTAGCAAGAAACTACGATCCTTCATAAAATTATCTAAGGCCAGCTTCGAAAGAAAAATTGCACAAGACGCTAAAGATAATCACAAGGCCTTCTTTAGTTATGTCAGGAACCTGGGTGACAACACCCAGATATGCTCTGAGTTAGTGCAAAATGACAAAAAATACACTGAACCCACAGACATTGCCAACATCCTGGCAGACAGGTTCAGTGCAAACTTCTCCCCCATTCCCCCCAAAAGAGCAAATGTCTATCCCAACAGAGTGTAGCCTCCCTGACATCACAGATGCACAGGTGAGAGCTGCCCTCTCCAAAGCAAAAAACACAGCATCAATGGGACCGGACGGTGTCCCGGGCTGCATCTTACATGAGCTCCAAGAAGAACTGAACCCTCACATAAAGTCACTGTTCAGTCTCAGGCTTACTACAGGATATGTACCCAAGGAATGGCGTACAGCAACAGTGGTCCCACTCCACAAAGGTGGTGCCACAACGGACCCCGGAAACTATTGCCCTATAAGCCTGACTAGCCTGGTCTGCAAAGCTATGGAGCGTATCATCATGGAACTCATAAACAAAGACATTGGGAACCTCCAAACACTGGATCCTACCCAATTCGGCTTTGTTAAGGGCAGATCTTGCCTCTTGAACCTAATCGAATTCTTTGAAACAGGCACCAAGGCCATAGATGAAGGGAAGGTAGTCCACACAGCCTACCTGGACCTCGCAAAAGCCTTCGACGCAATACCCCACTCAGGCATCATAAATAAGCTCATCAGCTTAAATATCAACCCCTATGTCACAAGGTGGGTTGCAAACTGGCTCAGGGATAGAACCCACATGGTCAGAATTGCAGGTGCCATGTCAGACTCTAAACCAGTTAGAAGTGGCGTCCCATAAGGCTCAGTCCTGGGACCTCTCTTGTTTGTTATATATTTCTCTGAGGTACAGGCTAACACGGGAGGACTATGGCTGACCAAGTTCACAGATGACTGCAAACTGGGTGCCATAATCGACTCACCGACTGACACAAGCATCCTCCAAAAGGGTCTCACAGAGACAGACAACTGGTGCCAGAGCCATGGCCTAAAGCTAAATGCCAAAAAGTGCATAGTCATCCCCTTTGGGAAAAACAAAGTGCCCACAAATTACCATATAGGTGGTAATCCATTAAGTACGGAAGAAGTGATTAGGGATTTGGGGACCCAAGTAGATAGCAATCTCTCCTTTGACAATCACGTTGCCAAAGTGGTTAGAAAGACCTTCTATATAGCCCACCTTATCACGAAAGGGTTCACATCTAGATCAAGAGAGGTCATTGTGCCTCTCTACTCATCACTCATCAGGCCCATAATTGAATACAATGCCCCATTTGGTATTTACCTTACCCGACACCTGCAGCAACTGGAAAGACCCCAAAAGTACTTCACCAAGAGGATCAAGGGACTCAAACAGATGCCCTACGCAGTTAGGCTAAAGAAACTCCAGCTCTACTCAGTTGCTTACCACCTACTCAGAGGCGATCTGTGCCTGACGTATAAAGCCATGTCCAAACCAGAATTAATGGACATGCTCCACCTCAGGAAATCCAAATCCCTTAGAGCTACACGCTCCAGGGACTTAAACCTCAGCACAGAAATAAATAGGACATGCTGGAGGGACAGATTCATATCCCAGAGGCTCCCCTCACTCTGGAACAAAATCCCAATCCATGTTAGGCAGAGCCCCTCAATGACCCTCTTCAAGAGAAATCTTGATGAGTGGATGGGAGATCGTAGTTTTACCCCTGGGATCTCTTCTGTGTCCCTACTAGACAGAGGCACAGTAAACTAACCTTAAAAGGGCTATCTTCTGTGACCTACTATACAGAGGCACAGTCAACTAATCTAAAAGGGTGGTGAAAGCCAAGCACATTCTGGCTAGGCTTATAAATGCCCTAGGGCAGATAGCCTAGTATCAACCTATGAACTTACCAAAATCTTATAATTCTTAATGGTTAATTTGTTTACTAAACAGGATTCCTGAATGAATGCAAAATCTGCTTTATGTTTCATTAAATATTTGTTGACACTACTCCTTTTCATGGGGTTATTCAACCCATTGACATTAATATATATAATGTTAAATATTATCATTTGATGGAGACTGCTATTATAAGTAAAATTCAAAAGTGCTTCCCTTGAGTCATTATGACAAATACATTTTTTTAAAACTGTTATGGACTGTAAATTTGAAAATTAAACTGTGTATTTTAATAACCTACTGCATGGATAAACTATATCCAGGCTTACTATAGTTCTCATCAAAGCCACAAACTAACCCTCTCATGACATCTAGAGGGCATTCCTAGCTACTGTAGGTTATTAGCAAGCAAAAGGGAAACTGCATGAACATTAAAAACAAAAGGAAAAATTCACTTTAATATACTACGTATGCATGAACTAAGAACATGAAGCTGTACACAATTTCTGAAAATTCTTTTAATCTAAACAGACTAAGATAAATTGATTAATCCTAATAAGTATTTGTATCTCCGAGTAAGTACAGGAGTGTAATGTCATTAAAGCAGACAGGAAAAAGATGCAGTTAAAACGGACACTGCCAGAAACATATTTGTAATTCTTATTTAAATATAAATGTAATTCATATTAAATAAATCATTATTTACAGTAAAACATATGCTTATAAGACTTTTTAGATAAAACATAATTGCTAAATGAAAAAAAACACAGTTCAAACGATCATTCTTGAATCTGATTGGCTGTTAGAGTTCAGTGAAGAGAAACAGGTTCAGAGGTCATGTAGTAAATGTATACTAAAATGTCACCACTTTCTTTTTAATTACTTAACAGTACCACAGCAAACATTTCTCTCTCCTGCAGTTCTTAAATACTATGACACTAGGACTAAAACAGAAAGGGAAGGCACATACATGAAGAAATAAGTATAGAATATAAAATAAATCTGTATAAATACATGAAATGAGTAAGTGATTTTATACCATTTCACTAGTGCTATGCCATGTACATAAAGAGATAAAAATATAAAATAGTTGTTTGCAGTTGGATAAGATTTTGCTTTACTTGAATTTTGAGTAATATATATTATTTGGATCTATAGTATGCTGTCAAAAGACGTGTTCAGCGAACACGTCTTCATTGACACATAAACATCGAACTGAGTAATCATCAAAAGGCCACTTCAGTGACTTTTTTCCTAGGGGCAAAAAACCTCTTGGCCGTCATTAGGGATTTGCCCTTTTCCCCAGTGTAGTGCAATCTCAGAGTTGGTATATTTAGTTAGGGGAGGGCGAAGCCCCCCATAATGTTGGGTTTGAATGTTTGTTTTGTGTTTCTTCGGCCATGCAATTTTTTTCCCCTGAGAAAAATGTAGCTGACATGGTCGTTCAGTGATTACTGGGTTCGATGTTTGTATCTATGAAGATGTGTTCGACAACATAATATAGACCCATTATTTATAAAGTTAGCATTACTGCGGGAAAGATAAGAGGAGAGAAAAAAATTACATTGCCTTCTGTGTATGATTCCACGTTATTTAGAAGGGAGAAAACAAAAAATTGCATGAAATGTGAAGTTATGTATAATCATTTGTCCCTGGGTTTTATTTTTCTTTAATAGTCCACTCATTTTTTGAAGCTTGTCTTTTTAAGTTCATTGAAAAATCCACGGTTTTAGGTTGACTTTCAATGTTTTTTTTTTTGGACAAATGTCCATGCTTCTTCGAGAGAGTCAAAAGTTGTCTTTCCTTCTGGCAAGGATAGTCTTATTCTTGCTGGGAATATGATTTTTGCTTTGATTCCTTCCTTTTTTAATGATTTTATTCAAAGGACACATGCTCTTCTTTTGGACATTACAAGGAGGTGAAAAGTCATTGTCAAACCTGATAGTTTGGTCACCAATTTTTAATGAAGCAAGGGACCAGGCAGTTCTTAAAACAAGGTATTTGTCTTAAGTGGAGATAAATCTTACAATAATAGATCTGGGATGGCTTTTTCTACTGGATACAGAAGTTGTAGTTAAATACATGTGTGCCCTTTCTATCCCAAAGGATAGTGCTTCTGGTAGGTTTAGAATTTTAAGAATCCAAGAAGTCAGGAATTAATCATATTGTCCCCCTCCATCTGCTCCTGGATGCCACAGATTCTTATATTGTTTCTCCACGTTCTATTCTCAATGTTGTCTATCTGTTCAATGAGTCTGGTGTTTTCTTGAAGAAAAAAGTCTATTTTTCTCTCTTTCTGTTCACCTGTAGTATATATCTGTTATAGAATCTTCCAAAGCAGCAATCTGGACAGTTTGTTGTTTAAGGACTTCATTTAATAAGGTTATTTGTTTGGTGATATCTTCTTTTATATTGTCCAATTTTAAGTTTAATTTGTCTATTTTAACCACCAAGTCTTGAACTGTAGCAAGGATTGCCTGTATTTTTTTCATTGGAGTTTCTTGCTAGAAAATGTGGAGCTGCTCATCTTCCTTTGTGAATGTGGTTTCAATGTCCCTTCTATTTGAAAGTTTCACAGGAAAATATGAAGATTTTAGCTTAAAAATTACACCAACTTGTAGCTTATGACTTCCAGAATCTGATTTTAGTAGTTGCAGGTCTTAGTTGGTGAAATTAAATAAAAAAAATCCTGTCAGGAAAAAATTAAGACTGCAGAGCTCAAGAACTCTGCTGCCTTCAGTTTGCCATCCAAGCCATGCCACCACCCCCCCCCCAGTCATTAATATTCTTCTCTTCAGTTATGAGTACAGACCATTCTTTTCTTGCCCTGCTTCCGATAAGAAATATTTATGTACAAGTCACCAGAAATTCTACTATTCATTGATCTTTCTTCCTAGTCTCGCCATCATTGCTACATAATTCAAACAAATAGTTGCCACTGATTGCAAAAACTATGTTTTTGTTAATCTTTTTGACATTCAAACTATTACAGGAGGGTTATTGCCTATCTCTTCAAAATTAACTCATGAAAAAAAACTTGCATGTTCTTTAAGAAATGACTGAAAAACCGAACAACTGAGGCTTCCCCTCTAACCACTAGAAAAAGGCATTTTCTAAAATACCCCATGCATCCTGGAACAACTTACCACAGGAAATGAAACAATCTAACAACTGAATTGCATTTAAGAAACCACTAAAAATGGTCTTAGCAAATGACAATAAATAAAGGTGTTTTAAAGATAATGGTTAATTTCCATAATTCAACAAATGTATGTCTAATATTCCTTATATGCAGCTGAAACCCATTTCTGTTGTAGTGATTATCTTTTCCATTATACTGTATTAACTAAAACTCTCCATCTAATTATTTTTGTCTTATGCTGGTATCCTGTTTAGTCATTTATCTAATATCTCTACATGTTTGATGAATACAACTACCATAGCTTGTGCTGCTGTAAATAGTGTCATTTCACTCAAATTGTAGATGCATAAATATTTGGCAAAGCTCTAGCAGTTAAATGTCTCACTGTAAGCTTAGTTTGTACACTGTGTTGGACTGGGTTGCTTGGATTGTCAGTATTTTGTTGTTCTGTAACTATTATCTGTTTGGTGTTTTGAATCTGTTTTTTATTTCATATGTTGTCTTAATTTCTTTGAGTTTGTCCTTTGTGTCTTGAGACTTGTCTGAATAGGATCTTTGGATTAGCCCACTTATCAAGTTAACAAATGTAGTAAATAAATAAATAAGCAAAGATGTGTTCTCTCCTCTTAGCTACTCAGAGTTTATAAAGTTATGTGAAATGTTTACTCTTGTTGGGTTTCATTAGCAATGTAGTTTCTTACAATGAGAACATGATGATATGAGGCAATGTTATTTTTGTATGTTGGCATATGCCTGTTAATACCAACTGCATAAAACAAATATAACTGCAGTTAGACTAGGGCACACATACTGCTAGAAGAAAATAGATTGACATTTTTGAACAGATTCATTCATTGTATTGTTACAACAGTCTGTGTAAAAATTTTGATTTTATGGTAAGTACCTTAAGGAACTGCACATCTTCTCTATTCATGTTGTCTATAGTGTCAGTAGTAAAAATGTTACTGTTCATAATCCTGTTTCATAACTGTGTATTACTAAACCACTGGTAGTCTGGCTACAGTACACTATTCTCTGTCTCTTGCTGCCTTTCTCTATCCCCCTCACTCACGTTCTCTTCAAGGAGTTTTTAGTTTTCCATTAAAATCATATATGCTCCAAATATATGTACTCCATACCTGTAGACCATTCTGATAACAGCTGCCATAAGGCTGCCACTTTCACTATTTGTGACATAAATATCTGTTAAGGATTTATATTTGATTGTGATCATCTACATTTTTTTGATTATTTGTACAAGGTTAGCTGTGATACAACTATCACTGTTCTCTATTTTCATTAATTAACCTGGATAATCCACCTAAGCAACCAGAGATCTACTGAGAAACGTTGCAAATGTATATTTTTGAAGTATAGAGAAATTGACAATAAAATTGCAAGAGGTGATATAAAAAAAGCAGAGAAACTAAACAGATATACTGTGGGATTCAACAAACTCTGTGTAGGCTTCCCACAAAGCATACACAAAATTTACATGTTTACAACACAAAATTTACATGTTTACACAGTGACCATCAGTGCTAAATTACATATTCATGCTGTGCACCAAGTTTAAACATAAACAAGTGCATTTGTTGTGGCTGGCAACAGTGATGCCAGTCAGGAAACCATGTAAAACAACACAAATAGCAAACCTGTTTTCTGTGGAACAAACTAGGTTAGTGGGACTGCGTGGAATGCCACAGTGATTACCGGGGTTATTATATAGTAGTGTGTATGATCCAAACACAGTACAGGACAGTGTATACAGTGCAGAGTATAATGAAATCCTATGCCATGGCATTCTGTACCAAAGGTGTGTAAAGGATTTGTAAGGGTACATGGAGTGCCATTTAAAATAAACAGTCAGGGGAAGTGTGTGTGTATTGCATAAGGACACACAAATGAATTGTAGGAGTGAGCACAAGGAAAGAGGACAGATGAAACATTGTAATGTACAGTAGATGAGGGCATGTAAATGGAAGACAGTTGTAGCAGGAACACTAATCACATATCAACATCACAGTGAAAATGTATATTATGTGACTGTCAAACAAGGTGACATAACAATGGAAAAGATGTCTTTGTGAGATAAGCATCCTGACATGAACAATGGAGAGGACATCTATCAGGGATGGTATATACAACTGGTGTTGGGTTCATATTGTGAAGCTGTGGAAACTGATTTGTCTGAATATGAGTGCAATGTCAGCAGAGGTCACCAACATGTGGGACACAGTTACAGGCCCATGGAAAACAGTAAAAGAAAGCATGTACAATCATGGACAATATCAAAATAATACCACAAGTAATCCTATGTCTCCGACATGACATATGTGATTCTGACTGATCACAGGTGGTTCTGCATGAACACACTTGTACAACTATTATGACATGTCAGCAATCTATTAGGGTAATCAAGCACACTATCCTGACACTGTAGAGGGACACTGCTACACCTATATGTGACATTGTGATCACTACAGGCTAGTTGACTGGTGTGCATGGCATGCATATGGCACAATCCACACCATCACAAATGTAACCCATGCCTTCAGTGTTGTCAAACAGCTATGTATGTACTGTGTACATCACTGGAACAGGTATCACACATGCATCTGGTGTAACACCTTGATGGGTGTTCTGCACCATCAGACAGTAATGTTAAAGCAACAAAAAGAATACCTAGGTATGGCCAATAAGATGTCTGGCAGCTCACGGTGGCAACTCACTGTGGCAAAGGTGTTACACTTCAGTTACACATCACTGGAAGATGTGTAGGGAGATGCATGAAGAAGAGAAAATTGTACTCCATTATTGGTGTGATGAAGGCTGTGAACTATGGAGGTATTACGACCTTTGATGTGAATGTCCTGCACATATTCAGTAGTTGTGTTACATGGAAGGGAGTACACACAACTGTGGCCACATGCTGCTGGACATTCCACATACCATCTACCCCAGGACACAGGTCACATACCAATTGTCCTGCTTATAGGGAGTGATGTCTGCATTATCTTTGGTTTGTGCACTTATTTTCATAACGTAACAAATCCCCCAATGTTTGTTTCATCTCATGTGTTGTCATGGCTGTGGCAGCAATATTTGTTGTGTGTTGATTCTGTCTGTATTATACTAATATCACAGTTGGAGTCAATGATTGTCCACAACCTGTAGTCCTCCAGCCAGCTGTTTGGACACAGTATGTGTGTCATTCTTGACATCTGTGACTTAAATAATGGACAGGAGAGGGCCTAGCAGACAGTCCTGATACATGGACCTGATCACTGGACCAGACATAAATGTCACTTCATACATTTCAACATATTTAGATGCCACGTATGTGATCCAGTGGTCTACCCACTTGGTGATATAGGTGTTTATGGCCCCATCTTAGAGTGCTGAGTGAATACCTCAGTGTGGATTTGTGTGAAATGCCTTGGCCTGTCAAGAACCTCAGGATGATAGTGTTCTCATCATGCATGCCCTTAATAACCTCTTTCAGGACAACTAACAGATGTAAAAGACATGGATATGGCAAGAACAACCTACAAACGTCTGTTGCACACAGCCAGGATAGTACTAGTGTCCATAAGAAATGGTCCATGATTTCTCACTAAGAAAATACAGGGCCTACAAACCATGCTATGACATGTGTGCATAGACTGAAAGCCCTGTCACTGTAATCTGTATCGTAAAGGATGATGTGACTTGTGCCTGGCCTACAGGCCAGTCTCTGACCCTACCATGATGGGAATACTGCACATCAGCAAATCAGCTATAGCTGATGACATCAGCAGTGTCATGCTGGTGTAAAATGCATTCTGTAATGTCAAGCAAGTGGACAAACACACACACCTCCCAGCTGAGTGCAGTGAGAACAGAACCCCTATCTAGGTACACAGACTAGAGAACTCAGTACTTTACACAAGTGCCATGACACAAGTCTGACTTTTACAAGGCTGCAGGACAACGTATGGTGGATGACATCAACACTGGTTGTTGGAGAGATGTTGAGAGATCTGCATGAAACAGACATGTAGACATGTTCAACTGTCAAGATATTTCAAGTTCTGCAAGTTACCAGATTTTTGCGTATGCAATATGTAGTATGTGTTGGTTGAGTTCCAATGTGTGGGTATACTGTAAGAGACAGCTTTACAAACTTCATGCAAACAGGTGTCCACATTACTACAAGTATTTGAAAATCTGAATGTGTATTGTCATTCTAAATATGGGCATGGTATATAACACATTTGTTATTTATTTATTTATGCAGTGTAATTGACATGTTTTTGAACAAGTACTGAGAGACCGAGGTTGCAGTTCATGGGGGAAGTAACACATGGCGGCATTGTAAATATGTGACATTTTCTTAGATAGGGCCAACATTTTTTCATGTTTCCACATGTTGTTTCACAGTGAAAACTAAATGAACAGTAAACAAAAGTAATACATGCTATTATTTACTTTGTATAGTGCAATGCCTAGCAGTGGGTTTGTGTGATGGCTGTCAAAGTGTTTGCACATGCAAGATACACATATCTACTGCTTTCTCTGTTTGCTCATAGTTAAGCAGTATGCAAACCTGAGGGTCATTGCTAAAATTATGAGGGTTAATACTGCTTGTATGAAACACATCTGTGGCTTAGCTGACTCTGTGGCAGCAGGTATAAATGCAATGACAAAGTCCTTTTTGAGCCCAGATGATATAGGGTTTGAAGCCAGGTGTATGTAATACTTTAAAACAGTAATAATGCACAGAAATTATGCTTAACTCTTTTTTTTACTCTTTTTATTTGACATTGCACAGCATGTTTAAGTGGCATTGCATGGAGGTAAGCGCACCATGAAAAAAGCCGATCATCATTGCTTGGCAATGGTGTGCAATGCTAAACTTGTGCAAACATAGAGGCCAAAAAGCAAAGTGCTCCATTGCTTTTTTTGGTACTTATGTGTGTTGTGTCATTCTGTTTTTTGGCCAGATTATAGGTGTTAAAACGGGGTAGGTATGAAAGTAGTGACATGGGGGTCAAGCAGGGAGAAGAACAAAGGGAAATGGGAGGCAATCAGGGGATGAACAAAGAGAAAGCAATATAAGAATGTGCAGTAGGGAGGTAGGAAAGAACCATAACTATCCATTTCTTTAACACTGTAAACTGAAAATATGTACAGAATATTATCTGAAATTGGACTGTCACCTCCACAAACAAGGGTGACAACAACGCAATCATGTTCTATAGCCAATTGGACCAAATCACATGTATCAAGAAGACATGTGTGAGAAATGGAGAGCTATATATGGGACAATATTTTTTCTGTGGGACAGGTGCCCATTTTTTTTTACTTCACTAAGAGAGGGATACTGGGTAAGGGACACTGGTATTTCTGGGTCAAGAAAGGTGGGTAGGTGAGGAAACAAGTGCAAACAAACAAGACAAGACACAGGGATGGTGAGGGACACAAACGGTTGGAAGACACCATGATTGGGGTGAGGGAGGGGATAACACAAACTCATGTCCATCAAACATGGGGACAATGAGAATCTAGTCCTCACCTGCAGGACTGTCATCACTGTCCCCATACTCCACCAGCTGCTGGAGTGCTTGACTTCTTCTCCTCCTATGGACCATGAGGGACAGCAGCTTCTCCGTCCAGCATAGACATACATCAATGTTAAGGTGCGTGGCCCTACGTATCGACCCTGGCATCTCCTGGTGGGTGATGAAATCACCACCTCTGCCAGTACTCCCAGAGGGTATCACAGCACCAGCTGCCAGGCTAGTGCTACCTGAGGGTGCAGGTAATGCAGGACCAGCAGAGGCAGTACTGCCAGGTTGGGTCCCAGATATGCTGGGCGTCTGTGTTGGAGCTGGTGAAGCAGGGGCAGGCTAACCCACTGAGGTTGGCCTATCTTGCTGTGCTGTGAAGCATTTAGTGATTTGTTACAGATGGATGATATGGGTGCGTTTTGACAACACATAATAGAAAATAAAAAAAGAGATAAGTTTTGGGGTAAGAGGAAAAAAAGATAAAATTAGTACTATCATATGTGACATACAGTGCTTTATCACAATTATACAACTATTTTATCTGAACTATTATATTTAAGTATGCATCCTAACAACTACAAACTATAATTACAGATTGCGCAAGGTAATCCTTGCAGTGTGCATATATTCCACATATGCTTAGTCCAATTATACAGATTACAATTAAAAGAAGGGCATGCATGCCACTTGTATACAGTTTAATTTATGTCCTATTATTAAGGAAATGCAGTATTGTATAGTTGTTACTTATGGTATTTGAACCAGTGGTGGCAGCTCTTTTACCCCAGGACAGTAATAAAGAAGCCTCAATCCTCACCACTGACACTGGTGAGAGGTGGTCACTAAAACAGGAATGGATTTACACAGTATTTCAAATACAGCTGTTTGCATCAAGCAGAATTTCCCTCAAGAGCACACAGGGGATCCGCTCCACTGGGACTGGACTCCGTCTCTCCAGATCCCAAACAAGACTCACTTTAGAGCACTTTGTCCCAATTCCAATACAGTTGAATATCTGATTTCACTCACACACACACACACACACACACACACACACACACACACACACACACACACACACACACACACACCTGGGAAAGGCTGACACAGATTCACCAGCTGTGTCTCCTCTCTCCAGGCTACAAGGTAGATTGGTGCCACCAGTTAAATACTCTAAGGCTCTTACAAAGGGTAACCAAGTATACTGTATCAAATTAATAATGATATAAATGACAAATTGTGACTGAAGCAGTAAGGCTTACCAGAGTGGCCACAGTGTCACTAAAATAAGCACAAGTACTCTCAACATGTTGAAAGTATTCTCTAAAAGACCAGCCATATATATATATATAGGTTCATAGATTAGTACTAGGCTAACTGCCCTTGTAAGCCATTTTAAGCCTAGCCAGTTATCCCCTGTGAGATTCAAACCCTGTACCTTTGTAAGGCAAACACTTTAACCATTAGGCCACCCTCCCAACCCCCATATATATTTTATATGACTTTATCAAGTTTTCCAAAACTAAACATTCATATGGTTGTGACTATATGATCAAGTTTCTGAAAACTCAAAATAAAAAAAAATTACATTTTGTACACTCCCTGCAAATTATATATACCAACTCCAAGAATGCACTACAGTGGGGATCGTGGCACAGTAGGGATCGGGGAAGTTACCCTCTTCCTCACTGTAATGCAATCTCAGTGTGTATAAATTTGCAGGGGGTGTGGAGGGTGCATCCCCCCACATAGGGGTTGCAGGGGCCTTGCCCCTTGCAAAAAGGTAGATTTGTTTTTTTTCTTTTATTTCAAATTTTCAGAAACTTGATCATATGGTCTCAACCATATGAATTCTGAGTTTCTTAATCTTAATAGGATGCTGATGTGTATTTGTCTACAATTTGAAGTACAACAGACAAATTCCTCTATCTCCTTCATAAAACAGTGCATCCAAAAGATACAACCACAGATTTCATATTATATAATGTATTTACCAAAGTTCTGTCTATTTTTAGCATTTTATATCCTGGTGGTAGGATTTTTTCATCTTGTATTTTTTTTATTTTAACCAGGTCTCAGTTGTGCTTAACATATCAAGTTAACAGTATTATATCCAGCTATGTAGTTCTAATTTTGTTATATATACTGTTGGCATTTCTATGACATATAAGAATCCTGTGGTTTTATCAGGTTGTTGAAGATGTAGGTATGGACGAGAATTTTAGTTTTAAAACTTTAATAAATGTATTATATAATATGATGACCAAATGCATTATTTTATGAATAAATGTGGAAATTATAAAGTTGATTAGTATAGTCGTTTCTTTGATACTTTGTGATGTGTATTAATAGGCTAACACGTGTAGCCAGTTGTGGTAGCAGTAAGTATGCTAGAGTAGTTTTATAGGCATGTCAATTCTGTTTAATTTATGATGATTATTTTGCTGTTGCCATTTTTAGAGGGAGGAGTTTGGCAAGTATAACAGTATGAACATGGGGGTGGCCAGGGATGAGTGGAAGAAGGCAGCAAAGTGGACTGCCAATCAATGTGTTTTAATCAGTTTATGTATTGTGAAGTGGTTTATTCCCATGTACTATTTGCTTATATTTTATCAATTTATGTATTGTGATGTGGTTTCTTCCCATTTATTACCATTTGCTTACATTTATACTCAGCATTTTTATGTTGATATAAACATGGTAACATGTTTTAAACAAATTCAGATAATAAATTGTCCAAATGCGCTCAATGGTAAACAAATACATTTTGGATTTATTACACTCTGTGGCTATTGACTGTTTCTTGAGAGGAATTTCTAGTTGATATAGTTACAAAACCTGAAAGTACATGCATTAGGCAGAAAAGTAAAATTATATAGGCACTGTGCTGTAAAAATCAACATTGCCTTTCCTATTCCTGGAGAGTTTCACAGGCATTAGAATAAAAAGCAGTATCTCTTACTGTATTATGTTACTTCAGTATGTTGTGATGTAATGTTTATAGTGTATGCATGCATGTGTGTTTGTGCACTGTGAGATATATAATGTATTTACTTTTCATGTTGCTGTAATATGCTTTTATTTGTGCTATATGATGTTGATGTTTGTTTTCTTTCCCTTGCTTCAGTACAGAAGCGACTTCAAGAAGCATCCTTTTTAGGTTATGGAAACCTACTCCTTCTCTCTTTCCCCCTCACATTCTATTAGTCATTACAGAGGACCTTTCCCAGTATTCACTATTTCATAACCACTGTTTGCATGTTATTTGGATGTGTAGCATATCTTTCAACTGTCTAAATTTTCACATAATGTCCAGATTTTTTATTTATGTTTTTGGTTTGTTCCTCATAAAATTTTAGTTTTCTGGCAAATCACTAAGGACTGAAGTTTCCAAATAATGACATACATTTGAGTTTCAAATTTCATGTCCTTCAGAAAATGCATGCTAACACAAATCCTTTTAATCCAGCAACTTTCTAAGTTTAAAAGAGCAACATTTAAAATTGGTCACTATTTTTGGGCCTTTGTCCCCCCATTATTTTAGACTTTGTCCAAAATTCTTTCATTAAGCAATTGAGAGACATGATGTGTATCCTATACTCCTTTCTACTGTTCTTAAGCATACTATGAATATTTGTATTTGCTTTCATTTATAAAGTACAATACCAAGTTTACTGCTGAGATATTTTTTCATCATAAATTAATGCCATGAACTCCCTTCTGTTTTCATTTTAAGAATATGCATACTTTGCTGCTCTTATTATTGTTTAAATGTACCAATAATCAAAGTTTGAAACTATTTAAATATTTTATAAATTAATTTCTTCACCTCTTCAGTTACAGTTGATGTGTAACTGTTATTGGTATAGTCATAGCACATCCTGTATATTTTTATGTATGTACTCATTTCTATCTTAGTAGGACAATTTGTTTATATTGTAAACATATTTTTCTAAATGTTCTCTGTCTGGAACATTTCTGCCATGGCCTCCATTGTAAATGTTTTTGCCTGCTTGGACCTCCCGGTCAGCCAACAGAAATAATTATTCTGCCTGTATTTTTTCCCCTACTCTGTTTAACTTTCTCATGAGAACCATCAGACCTGTGCTTATAACCTTTCCTTCTATGTACTTGTGCATTTGTTGTAGCAAGTATTCTGCCAGACAATAACATATTGGAGAAGAAGAAATCAAAACAATACGTCATCTTGGTTTCTTTTCTTTCAGTAATGAATCATGTCAATCTAAAGTAGTAAAAGGTACGAGCATTTTTTAGAATGTGTTATCCAAACAGTAACCTTCCATTTGTGAGATAATATAAAATTGCTTTTATGAATTTTGTTCATTGAAGAGTGTG
The DNA here is from genome assembly GCF_019279795.1 of Protopterus annectens. NCBI lineage: Eukaryota > Metazoa > Chordata > Ceratodontiformes > Protopteridae > Protopterus > Protopterus annectens. The sequence goes on from NC_056743.1 coordinate 1,067,637,463, forward strand.
CAGGATGAATCACAGAGCTTTAAAACAACTTTAAAAAGACACATTTTTTTTTTGTAAATGAACCACCAAGTCTGTAACATTTTGCTCTGCTATGCATACTACATCGCTATGGCTGTCTCTAAGTCTAAGTATCTTTTAATAAACAGAATATATTAACAGTTCCTGAAGCCTGAAGCAATAAAGACAACTGTGGAGAGAGTAGTCATGAGGCAATAAGGTAAAAAATATAATAAGATTTTTTGTGACAAGAGCAGGAGATTTTATATTTTGTGTCCACTATTAAAACACCTTAAAAAGGTTCAATACAAATGAGAAGGAACCGATACAAAAGGTACTTAAGGTTAACTGACACAAAACTGGAAATGAGGTTAATGAGAACATTCTGAGAGTAATTAAGGAAATTATAGAAAACAAAGTTATAAAATAATGGTAGAAATATACAGATATGGTCATGTAGAGTATGACAGAGATACTGGCATGGTGCCAAGGAGATCTGCTAGTCTCAAGAATAAGAAAATGTGAAACGTTACAGCCTGGCCTCATGGCATAGAGGGATAAAGCCCTGACTATGACCTAGATGACCAATGTGCGACTAGTGACACAAGTGCTGGAAGGATAAGTCTGGGGAATGTGGGACTGAGTAGTCATTGCTGGCTCACCCATCCCCCGGTGGAGCAGCTTGGTTCACTGTATCAGCGACATCTACTAAGACGCAGTTGAATCATTCATGGTAAAGGGCTTACTTAGCAAGTCCCAACTGCACTAGTAATGAGTTGCTCAAGTGGGGGACTGACATATGCAGAAGCATGCATACACAAGCGCAGCAGCACATGGAGAAGCTCACAAGTTACTGCCATGGAAGGAAGATAAAAAATGTATGGAAGTTAGATAAACTAATTATCTGATAGGATTAAAAAGAAACCTCAATGTAAGAAATATCAGAAATAATTAAGAAACTGTATTGCTTCAGTTACTGAAGGTGAACACTGATATATTTCTGACAAAGGAAGTAGTTCAGTGTTTTTTTTTCTAGCTATTATAAATAGGAGAAGCATAAGGAAAAACTAAAAAAAATGGTGTGTTCACCTAAGTGTGACGTGGAAAGAATAGGAATTCAAACTTAAGAAATAATGGTAGAACAAATATTAAGACGTAGGAAGAATCTTAGTGTTTGTTAGTTTATGAGAAGTGGGAGGTATGTGGTACTGTAATTAAAAAGAGAGACAACTGTTAAATATCTTTTTGTGTGTAGAAATTATATAGTATGGAAAGACTAATTGTGATGAATTAAGGATGAAAACTGATGTGTAAAAAGGAATGGTAATGTAAGTGGATTAAAATAAGCAGTCTTCTAAACAGGTTTATAGAATAAAGTTAAAAGCACATAGGTTAGTATTAAGCTAACTGCCCTTGCAAGCCATTTTAAGCCTAGCCAATTATCCCTTGTGAGACTCAAACCCTGCACTTTGTGTTTGCATGGCAAACACCTTAACCATTAGGCAAACCCTCCCAACATATATTAAAGCATAACGAATGGTAGGGCTATGGGATGGTTAAGCTGTTTTTGTCATAAGTGGCTAAAAGGAGTAATAGGAACTTGGTTAATTTGATTTTAATAGTCATGGAAATGCCGATAGTAAGAAGAGGAACGACAAGAAACAGAGTAGCATAACAATAGTTATCCAAAAATATTTTTAATAGATGAAAACTTTAAAAAATGAACTGAATTTTTATTGTGGTTCTCAGTGGTTTAAAAGAAAATGAAGTATTAACAGATGCCTTTCATGAAAGAATAGTCATAAAATATTATCAAAGAAACTATAAATATTTACAAAAACAGTATATTTTGAGACATAATTCACTTGCGATGGAAGAAAGCATAAATTAATGAAATACAGTTTTATGAATCACTGCCTCCCACACAGACAAACCACCAAAAAATAATGCCCAAAATAGAGGATTAAACATTTTTAAATTTGTGTGTGTGTGTGTGTGTGTGTGTGTGTGTGTGTGTGTGTGTGTGTGTGTGTGTGTGTGTGTGTGTAATGGAATTGATTTATTTGTGGTTTCTGGAAGATATACAAGTCTCCACAGAATATTTTGGCTAGGTGATGATTATGTTATTTAGATCTGCATTGCAGTAAGAGGGTAAAAATTAAAGAATTTAACAGTTTTTCATCAAAGAAAGGAGGACTGGAAGCATTTCAAATCCGGCCCTTGGCATATTGAAGAGTGATTATAAAATAAGTGCTGGTATACAGCAGCATTACAGAAATAACACTTTTAAACAAATAAATGTCAGATTAATTGTGTTGAACTGGATGGCAAAGTGGTACAGTGGTTTGTGTGGTCATCTCACAGCAAAAGGTTATCCAGCTTGATTCTTGACTGGGGTGCCTTCTGTGCAGAGTCTGCATATCCTCCCTGTGTTCATGTGGGTTTCTTCCGAGTACTCCAGGTTCTTCCCATGTTATAAAGACATGCATCTGGAGTACTTCTCCCAAGGTCTCTGCTGAAAATTGGCTTGTTCCAATTCAGATGTTCCCGGTAAACAAATGTTAAATAAATAAGAATAAATAAATGAAATGAAATTAAAATTATGGGACCTGTGTGTTGTGGTAAGAAATGTTTATTTTTTTTTTTTTGCAGAGTCAGAAGATGATAGCAATAGTAAAAAATATAGCTAGAATAGTAAGTATTAACGTTTGCACAAGTCTCATATAGTACCAGTGAATGGTAAAGATGGCAGAAAGATATTTTTAAATATATATTTAAAAAGGGTTTTTCGAATAAAATTGTGGATAATGATACACAGACTTCAAGTATAAAGGATTAATGTCACATAACTGATTTCCTGGGATGCCTGATTCTGACCTGGAAAGAGCCTTTCTTCTTCCAGTCAACACAGAGGTATGCCAAAAGTTAAAAGAAGGCTCTGCCAGGGAACTTCTCAGGATTCCGGGCTGTATGGCATATAATTCTTATTATTCCCCTGGGAGACGTCACATGATAAAAATTCAATGGTTTCATCCTGACTAAATCCACCTTTCTGTTTCTCCTTCATTGACAGCCTCTCTATCAGTCACCCTGACTCTTTAACCTTTCTTATCCCTGTCTCTTTCTCTTACCATCACTCTTTCATCCCCACTACTTCTCGTCCAACTAACCTATATCCATACTGTCTCCTACTAATACCACCTCCTTACCTACCTCATCTTACCTATCTAACATTACCTCAACCTCTCCACTATCAGAACTTGTTTGCTTATGTTTTCCTTGATTATTTCTGCTTATACCCTTCCTCCTCCTCTATTTTCTGTTGCTGCTCTCGTGACATCCTACATCATCAATGTCAACATACATGTATATATGGATTCACTTCATAACACTGAAAGCTCAAAACACTGATAATGAGAAAACTTCCTAATATAGAAGACCAAAACACTGAAACTTCAAAACACTGAAAACTCAAAACACTGAAACTCAAAACACTGAAAACACATATCATACATATACTGAGTTTAAACAACATAAATCATAGCACTTTCTACCAAGTGTAAGCAGGGGGGCAAGCACCCCTGCACCCCCCCATGTGGGGGCTGTGCCCCCCACACCCCCTGCTACTTAAATATATCAATTCCAAGATTGCACTTAGTGTAGTGAAGTGCAGTCTCGGAGTTGATATATATACGTAGCAGGGTGCGTGTGTGTGGGGGGGTGCAGCCCCCCACATAGGGGGCGCAGGGCTGCTTGCCCCCCTGCTGACACTTGGTGGAAAGTGCTATGATTTATGTTGTTTAAACTCAGTATATGTATGATATGTGTTTTCAGTGTTTTGAGTTTTCAAGATTTTGAAGTTTCAGTGTTTTGGTTTCAGTGTTTTAAGTTTCAGTGTTTTGAGCTTTCAGTGTTATGAAGTGAATCCATATATATATATATATATGTATGTATATATATATATATATATATATATATATATATATATATATATATATATGTATATATATGTATATATATATATATATATATATATATATATATATATATATATATATATATATATATATATATATATATATATATATATATATATATATATATGTATATATATATATACATATATATATATATATATATATATAAACACACATATATATATATATATATATATATATATATATATATATATATATATATATATATATATATATATATATATATATATATATATATATATATATATATATATATATATATATATATATATATATATATATATATATATATATAAAACCAAGTCCAGAAGAATGAGGTGCCCAAAACAAAACCAATAAACAGGAAAAAAAAGCACCAGCAAGCCATCGCCCAGAATGATACCGCAGTACAAGGACAAAATGATTGATTTCGACAATTGGCTAAGCTTCTGGTGTCATTCAAAAGGGATCCAGTATCTGTCTGCTTGGGATGACATGGTCGACAGACCATGATGCTTTGCCACAGATGGCCTGCACCGATCGCCCCTAGGATTCCGGATACTGGCGAAGGCTCTTGCTGCCCCTATAGTGCCTTTTTTAGGCAGGGTTCAAGTAACAAATTCACCACCATAACAGGAACAGGTAAGCAAAAACTGAGGGTAATGCTACTCAATGCTAGAAGTCTAAATTTCAAAATGCACTCACTCGAGGCACTCCTTAAAATGGATAACATCGATATCTGTGCAGTGACTGAGACCTGGTTCAAGGCTCCAGAGAGCACCCCTGCACTACCAGGCTATAACTCATACCACACTTTTCGGCCATCTAACCTGGACCGGGGTGTCCATATTCATTAAGGATATCCACACCTCCAGGCTAGTTGCTCAGCATAATGCATCCGAGGTTATCCAAGTGCAACTAACTCTTGGCAAAACTGCAATCCAAATTGTAGCTTGCTACAGATCCCCCACCATGCCCCAGGATTCCCACTCCTCTTTTCTTGATGTACTGGAAAATATTAGGGTTCAACCAAACACCCTAATAATGGGCGACTTCAACTACCCCACCATTAACTGGGAAAACTACTCATGTACTAACTCCTTAGTGCAACGCTTTCTGGAATTCATAAACTCCAATGCCCTAGATCAACTTATTCACACCCCCACCAGGGGCAAAAATATCCTAGACCTAGTCATTATCAACATGAGTGACCGATGTTCCACATCTGAAGTCAACCCCTCGTTGGTCCGAAATGACCATAAGCTAATCACCCTCGATATCCACATCCCACCCCCACCCCCCATTAAGGAAACCACAGTAAGAAATTTCTCCAAAGCCAACTTCATGCTTCTTAAGACAGAAGTAGTGAACTTCATGACACCCATGCAGATGGACAATACAGTTACAACTGCTGAATCCTACACAAATGCACTCTATAAGCACCTACATGAGTCCATGGATCGTGCTATCCCAAACAGAACCAAGACGCTATCCTCCAAAAAAGGAAGCCAATCTGGTGGTCCCCTGCCATAAACAAACTGTACAACAGAAGGAAGAAACTGTTGCAAAAGAGAGTAAAATCCCATGAGTGGAGGAGCTCCCTGGTCAGCCTCAGTAAGAAGCTGAGATCCCTTATAAGATCCTCCAAAGCTAGCTACGAAAATAAAATTGCCACTAATTCCAAGGACAACTACAAAGCATTCTATAGCTATGTCAAGAATCTCAATGGCAACACCCAGATCTGCTCTGAGTTACAACACAAAGGTATGAAAATTACAGAACCAACTGATATTGCTAACATCCTGGCAGATAGGTCCAGTGCTAACTTTACCCCCCCTCCCCTCACCCCCTAAAGGGCCCACATCTAGTCCCTGTAATCACAATTACGCAGGTGAAAGCTGCACTCCCTAAAGCCAAAAACACAGCATCCATGGGACCGGACAACATCCCAGCCTGCGTTTTACACGAACTTCAGAATGAAATGGCTCCCCACTTAAGTACCATGTTCAATAATAGCCTCGCATCAGGCTTTGTGCCCACTGAATGGCGCACAGCAACAGTTATCCCACTCCACAAAGGGGGAGCCACCACTGATCCCGGGAACTATAGACCTATTAGCCTGACGAGCCTGGTCTGCAAAGCCATGGAACGTATCATCATGGAACTCATAAACAAAGACATTGGTAACCTCCAAACTCTGGATCCCACCCAGTTCGGGTTTGTGAAAGGCAGATCATGCCTCCTGAACCTAATCGACTTCTTTGAGGCAGTCACCAAAGCCGTAGATGAGGGTAAAGTGGTTCACACAGCTAATCTTGACCTCGCCAAGGCTTTCAACACCATCCCCCATTCTGGAATTATAGCTAAACTCAATAAACTAGGCATAAATCCCTACGTCACAAGATGGGTTGCCAATTGGCTCACTGACAGAACCCACACTGTAAAAGTTGCAGACTCCAAATCTGACCTCAAACCAGTGACAAGTGGAGTACCACAGGGTTCCGTCCTGGGACCGCTCCTGTTTGGTATTTACTTCTCTGAAGTACAGGCTAACACAGAAGGCCTCTGGCTAACAAAGTTCGCAGATAACTGCAAACTAGGAGCCATAGTCAAGTCCCCAAATGATGTGAACATCCTACAGAAGGGCCTCTCTGAGACAGATGCCTGGTGTCAGAGCCATGGCCTCAAGCTCAATGCCAAAAAGTGCAGTGTCATCCCCTTTGGTAAAAACTCTGTACCCATGAACTACCACATAGGCAGCAATCTACTTAACACCGAATGCGTGATAGGAGACCTTGGGACCCAGGTGGACAGTAGTCTCTCCTTTGATAGTCACATTGCCACAGTAGTCAGGAAGTCCTTCTACGTGGCACACCTCATCATAAAAGGGTTCTCGTCCAGGAAAAAAGAGGTCATCGTTACCCTCTACTCATCACTTATTAGACCCATTATAGAGTGAAACGCCCCTTTTGGAATGTACCTCACAAGACATCTGCAGCAGCTGGAAAGGCCACAGAAGTACCTCACAAAGAGGATTACTGGACTCAAACAAATGCCCTACACTGACCGCCTCAAAAAACTCCAGCTTTACTCTGTAGCATATCACCTACTCCGAGGTGATCTCTGCCTAACATATAAAGCTGTGTCAAACCCAGAGCTGTTGGACATGCTACACCTAAAGAAATCCCAATCCCTCTGAGCTACACGCTCTAGGGGCCTAAACCTTGTCACCACAATAAACAGGACATGCTGGAGGGATAGATTCCAATCCCAGAGACTTCCCATACTCTGGAACATGCTACCCATCTATGTCAAGCAAAGTTCTTCATCAGCACTCTTCAAGAAAAATCTTGATGAGTGGATGGGAAATAGGAAATACACCCCGGGGATCACTTCTGTGTCTCTGCTCGACAGTGGCACAGGAAAATAACTTTCTTGGGTGGCGTAAGCCAGGGAACCATGTTGGCTAGGCTTGCATAGGCCCTTGGGCCGATAGCCTAGTACCTACCTATGAACCTATGAATCTACAACCGCCTTAAAACATTTAATGTGTTCCACAGCAAGCAAAGCACAACACAGCACACAATAACGCTGAAACTACTATCAGTTCATTTTCGTCTCCAACTTCATCAGAAAAATGCTGGCAATCCAAATCCCTCCCTATTTATACCTTTGCACACTGCCAAAACTTAAAATCATGTGACATTGAATTCATTTTTAACCCTTTCCTAAACATACCTTAAAGACAAGCATAATAAATACAACTTTCCCCTGTTTGAAACACTTTTAAATATCTAAAAACACACTTTCAAAACTGGTAGTAAAAAACAAGATGGATATAAAAAATGAATGCATGTTAAAAATGAATAAATGAATGTAAAAAAATCAATCTTTTTGAACAATATTTCAAACCACGTGTGTGAAATTCATAACTTTGCTGCTCTTAATTTTAAAACTGGGGCTAGGGAGACCATGTTGTTCAAACCCAGCCACCTATTGGTTTCTAATACCAGTTGCCAGTAAAGCTATCTATATTCCAACATGGTCTCCCAAGAACCACCCCTACCATCCATTACCACTTCATCTAATAAAAAAAAGTGTAAGAAGCACCTTCACAGCTCAAAGTGTGTTTATATAATACGTTTCTGTTGTTACCCCTCCTAATGTCGTAAAGGTGTTCATATATTCTTTTCTTTAAACACCTTTCCATCTTACTTATGTAAAATGCTTTACATTTCTTACAGGTTGCAATGTAAACAAGTCACTTACTTTCACAATTAAAATAGGATTTAGAGGTAATGTGTCTATTCCTGTTACTGACAGTAATTTCAGAAGTATAAGCTATAAAAGGGCATTGTTGGCATGCTCCACACTTGAAGGTACCCACTTTTCTAATTAAGTTTCCCCCAAGTTTGTTTTCCATAAGGTCCTTAATACATCTACCTTTTCTGAAGATGAATTTTAGTGGAATATCAAATTTTACATTCAAATCAGAGAGCTTGGAAAATCTGTTCTATTCCCTCTGGATAATGTCTCTAATGACCTGCGCATCACCACTAAAATCAACAATAAAAGCATTCTCATAGGAGTCATTGTCCCCATTACTCATTACCATTTCTTTTATACCTGTATCACCAGAATGTAAAATTGGTGTAAATCTGTCTTTCCTGTGCTGCAATACTTCTTCCAGGATTTCCTTAATCAAGGTCTCTGGGTATCCTCTTTCTAAAAACATACATTTTAGTAGGTCACACTCATCCAAAAAAATCATTGTCATCAGAGGTCATTAGACTACCACATACATATTGACCCTTCACTATTCCTTTCTTTTGGAAGTATGGGTGGGCACTAGAAAAGTGCAAAAATGAATTACAATATGTCTCCTTCCTGTGTTCTTTTGATTCAAACCCATTACTACTCTTCCTAATATGGACGTCCAAAAAGTCAATACTGTCATAATCTTATAAGTCAATCTAAAAAAATCAGTATTGTTGAAAATGTATTCAAAGAGGTCCATAAATTTCTCCTCACTACCTGTCCAAAATATACAGATATCGTTAAGGAAACATTTGTATAGTGCCTAACAATCCTTACATACTGAATTAAATACATATGTTTGCTCCCACCAAGCCATCACTAGGTTTGCATAAGTGGGGGCACACATGACCCCCATGGCAACTCCCTTTAACTGTCGAAAAAAAATCCCCTTCAAAATAGAGAAAATTGTTGTTTAATACCAATTCCATTAAGACAGTAAAAACATAAATCTCTTTTTCAGGAAAATTATTTCTGTTCCTTAGAATCTCTTCAAAAAACTCTAAGCCACCTCTATGGGGAATAGAAGTGAAAAGGTCCACCACATCAACAGTAATAAAAATGGTTTCTTTGGTTGTCTGTTTGTCCATTACACTTTTTAAAAAATCCCATGAGTCCTTCAGCACATTACATGCACCCACAGACAGGTTTTTTAACCTGTGATCTAAATATTTAGCAATGGGTGCAGTGACAGGCTGACTAGCAGCTACAATGGGCCTCAAGGGGGGATCTTGTACATCTTTGTGGTCCTTCAGAATCCCAAAGATAGACGGTACTCTTGGTTCCTTCTTGTGTAATAATCTGAAAGTCTCTATATCTATACAACGCTCCTATACTAAATCATTGAGTGCTATTTAAATCTTTTTGTATGCAATATGCACCTCATTAATAGAGACCTTCACATAATTGTTGTTGTCTAACAAAATATCCATCATCTTACTGTCGTACGTAATAACATCCATGAGCACCGTGCCCCCACCCTTGTCCTTCTTCATCACCCTCACATACTTGTTCTTCCTAATGGAATCTAAAAGTGTTTTTTCTTCAGATGTCAGGTTAAAATTAACCTTATTAACAGAAAGTTTTTCTCTAAATTCCATTTCCAAAACATTCTCTAAATTTTTAAGCTGAGGGTACACAGGGGGATTCCACACATTTTTCCTTCTCAAACCTTCACTCGCAACACTTTGCCCATCCAGCAAAAGTTCTAAATTCTTCTTGTGGATGAACATTTTCAAGTCAATTAATGCATTACTTAAAACACATTTTTTGCGGGGAACAAATTTAAAACCTTTTGAAAATAAATCAAAAATGACCTTAGTAATGTACAAACTTCTATAATTTAAAATAGTGTGTCCCTGGCAAGTCAAAATAGGTCCATTTTCCACAATACATTCATCTGACTCCATTTCATCATGTACTGTGGTACTACCAGTAACAACTATTGAGCTTGTTTCCCCCTCCTGTTGTTGTTTCACCCCCTCCAATTGCCCTGATAATAATTGGTCATAGGCTTGCTCTTCAGTCTCTCGGACCTTCGGAGGGGGGATATTCTAAAGAGTCCTGATAGTTAGTGTGCCCGGCAGTGTGATCTGTACTAGAATCATGGTTAACATAATCAGAACCATAGTAGTCACTATGCCACTGTACTTTCCTTGATGTCATTTGCTACAGCATGTGGAGAAGCATATTTGGTTTCCGCATGCTGCAGAGGAGGCAGCCAACACCATGCAGGCCTTTTTTGACATAGTCTGATTCTGTGAGGTACCGGCACCAAATGCTGCATCCACATTGTAATAAAGGCCCAACCTGGGGAGCATGAAAGAACGACTCTGTCATGTGCCAGGTGGTCTGCAATGAAGAGGGTATAATATAGAGAGTGTCTGCAGGCCACTCAGGCAGTGCCCATAACCCCCACACATTATGCACACATAACCTATACCAGCAGTTTGTGTGGGATAATTTTAACAGGAGCATTTTAATGATGATGCTGGATATGCCTTGAAACAGTGGTTAATGACATCTATCAGAAATCCCCAGACCATGGCAAAAAATGGCTACAGCAATGTCCTGTTAAAGACCTGTGTCATTATCAGATGTGAATGGCCTGCTAGAGGCCTGACTGTGTTACCTGGATGTATCTAGGGGTGCACTGCAGTATGACCCTGTCATATGCAGTAAAATCTTTCCAGTCTTTACAGTGTTGCACAATATCATATGTTACAGCAGAGCAGGCAAATGAAGGTATATGAAGTCCTAGACTCAGAATCAGGTAAAGTGTTAGACAATAAGCCTGTGGAGGAGCCATTTTCAGTGGAGGACTATGCCAAATGGAGGCCAGTGCAGTGGGACATGGCATTAGTTAGGAGGCTTTTTTTGATTTGCAACTTAGGGCTGCTATAAAGCATCATCAAAAACATTACAATTATGCATGCCAACCTGCACCCAGGCTGTGCCATCAACTGATCACACTACACATCAGAGACAGACTACCCAAGTAACAGAGTACAGGGGGCATGGTACAGTTATCTTGGTGGTGAGGGCTACAATGAGAACTGTGTTTTTTTATTCTGTGTATCAGACATGTGATGTCGGTTTCGAAGACTGGAGTAAACTGGCCAATGAGTGCTGTTTCCATTGCTGTGCAACTGTAATTTGTTAGGTAGTGCAGATGTGTGTGTGTGTGTGTGTGTGTGTGTGTGTGTGTGTGTGTGTGTGTGTGTGTGTGTGTGTGTGTGTGTGTGTGTGTGTGTGTGTGTGTGTGTGTGTGTGTGTGTGTGTGTGTGTGTGTGTGTGTGTGTGATGGAACACAGTCCTAGTAAATACTGTGGCAATGTGCCTGGATCTGGTGGGCAGGTACAGGACACCCACAGGAGATATATGCACAGATCATGCACATCCCCATCCACAGAGGTACCCTCCAGTGGGAAATTTACAAACATGATCTACACTACACTGATATGATAGATTGTTGTGTGACCACAAAGAGAGTGCTGTGTGACCACAAACAGCAAATCCTGCCTTGGTTGAATTCAGCACAAACACCTCATTCACATGTACAGCCACATTGCAATGTACTTCTAAACAGCGGATGGCATAATGAAGGTAGCAACACTGCATATGCCTGACTATAGTCTTCTGCTTCCATAGTGAACATCCCCATCCCCACCAGAGACAGAAGTGGAACAGCCATGGGAAATGTGGCAGCCATGATGTGTGGCTGCACAGGGGATCCTGCTGCAATCAAACTCCTTAAACCACATGTCCATGATGTTGCATATCTGGTCAACACACTCCCTGAGGTCATCACACAGACCTCATTACTGCCCCTGCAAGCTCTACAGTGCCTGTGGTGGTGCCCACTCTTCCCCTTATTATGACCCTGCACAAACGATGGCTAGCAGTGGACCCTGCACAAACAATGGATAGCAATAGACATCCATAGCTCAGGTGGTGGAGGTTGCCCATGGCAGGATGTTGTCCACAAGTGTTGATGTATCATGTATGGATCTTATGACAACCAAGGAGAATTGTGCTACACGTGATGAAATCCCTACCTGGAGAGAGCTGTCTGCTTTTTCCTGTCCTTGTATGACACCCTGGGTTTCTGGTTGGGTTACACAGGCATGGAAGCTTTGTCTGTGGAAAGGGGTGGATATGTAGCCATCACATTGCCCTTATCTAACACTGACACCATAACCCCTGAATATGCCAGGATTGGTTTGCCATCATAATTGTCATAGCCAGATATTTCCCCAAAATCAGGCAGCTGAATAGCCATAGTGAAGAACCCTGATAATTCAGCATTTGAGAAGACAGAAATATAAATCACCCAAACTAAGATCCTTCAGTAGCTAAGGCTTCATGAATAAACTGTGGATCCTTACTATAGTGATACAGGAAAATAATAGGTAACATATCTTGTGTCACTAGTCATTAAGCCTGAAGCTCAGATGTTTCTGTAAAATTATGTTATAATGGTTATATGCTCTGCTAAACCACATACTGACATAGTAAATCAGATACCTGTCCTTTTTAAGACGTACCCACCTGGGCATCACCAACAATATGTATTGCAGCTTGCTCATCTCTGCATCAATATCTAGGTTCCACCATGCATTGCAGAACTGTCTGAACTTCCATAAAGAAATGCCAGGAAGTCCTCCATCTCTCACAGTGGTGGTTAGGTCAGTAGACTGCCATCTATTTCCCTCTGGTTCTACACTGGGCATTTTGCCTGTCTTTTGGTTACAGTGATCATGTCAATTCTCCATTCTCTAATTTGATCAAAGACCTTTTCTGGCCACTGACAATATTTATTTCATTAACAACATCCTGCAAGTATGGTCATATAAGGGCCAGTCAGATTTCTCATGGCTGATCATCCACTGACCACGAAGGTGGAGAGCTCATAGGAATATGCCATTCTCTGTATGGGAGAACTTGCATTTTCTTTGTTTTCCACATTGTGGCATAGCTTTTTGAAATGGAAAGGAAATACATCTGTGAGAAATGTTATGGTCCTACCAGACTTACAACTACACAACTACAAGTCTGGGGTGCAGGTATGGCAAAAAACAGGTTGCGGTGGTATATGAATTTATGTAACCAGGAAATACAAACAGAAAACCTAAAAGTATGTATCTGTAAGTGGTTTACTATCAAAATGTCGCAAAACAACTGAATTCCCAGTCATAAACACGAAAAGAATGTGCAAATGAAAAATAAAGGCTGCTCACAACATTGACTCATATACCCAGCAACTACAGAGTCAATGTTAATGCTGAACACAACAACACATAGTGCAAAAATTACATCACGTCTTCGCAGGGGGGGGGAGCAAGACCCCTGCACCCCCCACACCCCCTGCCAGAACAGTAGTTTGAAAACCAACAGCCCTTTTTTTATTTTAATATGTCTGATTTCCTGCTCTGCATGTACAAAGATAGATGTTGCATGCAGAGCAGACTTCCTGCTCGGTGGGCATCAATAAGTACGTGCACATGAGATTTGAAAGGCAGACTTTAGAAGTGGGACAGAGATTTGAAAGTCGGCAGCCTGGAGCTACTGCTGTTAAGTTTTTGTTGAGCTACAATAAATCCTAGGTTAGTTTTGAATGTCCCAATCTGCACTGTACTGCGATCTTTAGCCCTTACATCGACTTCATATCAGCGAATGCACAGTGGCATTTGCTAATGTGAACTACCGACGGTCGGCAACATGTCAATCGACCATCTGCCACCCAATATCCCATTTGCAGAACATCTAAAATCGGAATTTTGATAGTAAACCTCTGTAAGCAATGAAGGTTCTTAACATGAATGAGGTGAACAACCTGAAGGTAATATATTTTTATTTCAATACTTTCTGTATTACTGGGCTGAGGCTGAAATTGGTTCATCGCAATCAGAGTTCTACCCCAATAACCAAATTCAAATAAACATAATTTGTAAGTAGTGCAGTCCAATGAGAAAAAAAAAATGTTTTTGGAAGCAAGATGAGTTCCAGAACTGAAAGTGGATGTGATCACATTATGTGGAAAACCTGTTAAAATTAAATCATGGTGGATTTATTTCAGCAGCATATAAAATAGGAATGATGTAAAAAATAAAGTCATAAATGGCAGAAAATGTGAAAATGCTAAGGATAAAAAATTTAGAAGGACTCAAAGAATGTCCAAGTAAGTCATCAACAGTAAGGAAAGTTTTACTTAAAGTACTATGGTTTGCACCAAAAGATTTGTATGCATTCATCTCAGTAATGGCTGAATATGCATTTCATACTAGTTTTTATACTGCTGAACTACTGAAAAAGCTACTGGGATAAGTTTCTAGAAATGAAAAACATTATGTAGTAAAGCGTTTCACTATATATATTTCCTGACCAAGCCTTTGTTAACAGTTCCTTTTAAAAATGAGGGTGTTACCCTAACCCTGGGGCACAAGGGAATAAACCCTCATTGTGACTCAGATTACCCAAGATGCAGTAGCAGTTCAGGTGCTGGAAGAGCCAGGTGGGAGAGGCACCTTGCTGCTCACCCATCCTGGTGCGGATGAGTGGTGGTGTCCATTGACAGTTGCTCCTTTGCAAGCATTGGGTTGCACAACAACAACACATAGCAGTGCTGCTCTCCTTAGCAACTTACAGGAAATAGAAAATAGAAGTGCTGCTCCTATTTCCTTCCCTAACACATGGACATGTACCAGCAAATTTGATCAGTTAGATGCTTGCCTTTTCCCTTTCTTCTGAACACAAATACACTCTGTGAGAATCATATGGACAACACATCTGCCACTCTGCTGAACAAATTACAGCATGTAATAAACTCATGCTCTTCCTGTTCACCAGTAGAAGGATGTATACTACCATCTAAAACAATCAACTACATGAGCTGGCAGCACTCACAGAAAGTACTACCCTAGTAGAAGGCTCAGAAAGTCATACATGTTTTATCTAACACAGCAATATACTCAGGATCTCAGCAGCTTGTATGAACTACATTCAAAAGCACTATCTCTATTGGGAAGACGCATTACATCATCAAAATAACTTAAAGTGTGTTATGTATTTGAGGGGCAAGCTTACACTGAAATAAAACTTGTATAACCAACTCTTAGATCACATTTATTTTGTAGTATGTTCCTCTCAGTACACCGTGCTGCTCCAACTCCTGGCCTGTTCAAAGCAGCATACCAACATGCATTCAGGTCAACAAGAAGCATTGAAAACTTTGAACTGAGAGATTTATCTTCTAAAATGAAAGAAAAAGGTTGCTATTTCAAATTTCCTTGCATGTTTCAATTATAATATATGTTGCCTGTGACTTAATAGTGTTTTTTGTACCTTTGAGATATTTAGTCTGTTTTTAACCTAAGAATGTGTTTGTAATTTGTGCTTGGTTTGGTGCCATAATCTTGATGTTGTATTTGTAATTTTTGTCAGGCTGAGTGCCATTGTCTTGTAGTTTTATTTCACAATAGTGACAGCATTGTGAGTTTTCTGCAAGATCTATGCCCACATTTAACTGTTATGCTCAAATTCTGATAAAATTATTACATATTTTGTTTATTTACCTGTTTAAGCTGTACTTACTGAGCTTTCTGTTTCGTAGAACAGCTGCTGATTTCTCCTGCTCTTTGACTGTTACACTGTTACAGCCCCCACCCCCTCCATTATTACATTAGTACTATTTTCCTGCTGCTACTTCCTAGGTGCTGCACTAAGCACAGGTTCCCTGCCCACACTGTAAAAGTTAAACTCCTGAATGTCTAGCCTACCTGGAACTTAGAATTGTGGCAGGGAGTCGTAATGGTGAGAGAACTGTGATTTGTTACTGGTTCTGAGTTACAGATCTTAATTGGCTGGATTTATTGGCTTCTTTGGATTAATTTCCACTGCAGCTTATACTGCTTACTCAAAACTCTGAGAAATGCAGAAACCATTGAACTGTGAGTTTTTTTCATCAAAAGGGGAAGAAAAAAACAGCTGCGCTGAACTGCACTGAGTGCACTGCTGCTACTGGGCCCACTGTATAGTGGATTGGTTGCACAAAAACCTTATTCTCTATAGTAAAGCTTCCTAATCCATACAATGTTAGCAATCTAAACTTGAGGTTTTAGTAACCTGTGCTGAGTGAAATAGATCACATGCTGCACTGCAGTGAAGCCTGCCCAAGGTATCAGTACTTCTCAACCTAAGAAATTAAGCACCCATCACTGCTTATTAATGTCTAAACAAACTATCCCCAGCATCCCAATATCAACCCAAGTCACAGCAGTTACAGTCCTCCCTGCTCCCTAAATCATTCCTGTCTAAAACATAGACCAGCACTTCCCCACAATGTCTGTAACCAGCCTGATTGAGATAGGTATCTTGAGACAGTGTAAGAAATGTCTCATGCTTTCTTATGATCATCTATTACTCAAACAGCATAACAAAGTGTGTGAGAGATGTGCATACATAGTGGCACTGCAGGTCAAAATCTCACACAAACAACTCAGACATCAGGATTGTCACATACATCACACCTTAATATTATCGTCATAATGGACTTAGAATCCTTCATATGCTGAGGTTCTAAAGATTATCTTGCCTAAACCTAAAATAATTCCAAAATGGAACACAAGCATAAAACACCCTCATCAATACTCTGTTTAAGCCTACTGCCTCGCATAGAGAAAGGAAGCCCAGAGTCATATATGCTAAGCCTTTAAGGCAAGCCTCCACTAAACCAGACATTCTAGTTATAGGTGACAACATTGTAAGACATACAGATGTACCACTTAACAGGCTTAGCAAGGAAAGCATGATGATTAGTTGTCTGCCTGGTGCCAGGATCTGTCAGATCATACATACACTTAAGTCTTTGAGCAGCAAGTACCAATATGACTCTGGCATAGTATATATGGATGTCAGTGACTTGAGACACACACATCTTTGTACTGTATGAAGAGAGACATGATGCACCTCTCAGACTATGTGTCCCAGGTGGGTATGAGTGTAAAATTGAGCAGCATTTTACATTCTCCAAGAACAATACTGCAATATGAGGAAAAATAATTGACTTCAATAACCGGCTTAATTTTTGGTGTCATTCGAAAGGGTGGGGGGCAATATTTGTCAGCCTGGGAGGAGATGATAGACCACTCCATTTTGCCAGGCATGGCCTGCACTGGTCACTTCTAGGCTTTTGAATACTGGCAAAGATATTATTTACCCCATAGTGACTTTTTTCACAATGACAACCAGGTATACCTACCAATATAATGAAACAAGCAAAGCAAATATGAAGGTGTTACTGATCAATGCTAAGAGTCTAAACAATAAACTCCACTCCCTACAAGCCCTCCTCACCCTAGAGGAAGTAGGTGTCTGTGTAGTGACTAAGAAATGTTTAAAACAGCAGGGAATACCCTGACTGTGCAGGGCTACAATGCATTCTGCTCTTTTAGACCAGCCATTGTGCGGGAGGGGAAAAAAGGTGGAAGCGACTTAATCTTCATTCTGAAGAGATGCACATCAAGGCTGGTTATGGAGCATGATATGCTAAATCTTCTTCATGTCCAAATCACCATCAGAAAGATTCCTTACCTCATATTGGCTAGGTATAGGACCCCCTCTATGATCCAAGAAAGCCACAGTGCCTATCTACATGAACTAGAGTAACTCAATATTAAACCCAGTACCATTTGCAGTTGGATAGTGTAGATCACCCATGAAAACTGGGAAACCATTGTCACCACTAGTGATCAAGCACAGAGATTCACAGGTCTTGTTACTATAAAGGCCCTGAAACAACTAGTCAGAGTGCCCACTACGGGAAATAGCATCTGAGACTTTGTCATTACTAATATGGGGATGTCGTGCACCACTCTATTTTCATCATTTGTTAGATCTGTCCATAAAGCCATCTCTTTCTAAACAAAATTAAATTCAGGAGCCACTTCTAGCCCCAGTAAGGTAAACATTTCTCCAAGACAGTCTCTACCAAATCCAGTTAACTGTATGGATTATGTGGAAACATACACCACTAAACTACACCATCATGTAAACAGCTGCATATATGTGTCTGTATCCAGAAGAAACAAAGAACTAGGCCAGATCCAGCGCAAGGCAATCTAGGCAGCTGCCTAGGGTCAGGGGCTGGTTGGGGGGCCCAGCCACAACAATAGATTGAAAACCAATAGCCCTTTTTTGCTTTAATATGTCTGATTTCCTGCTCTGCATGTAAAAAGACAGCCGTTTCAAGCACAGCAGGCTTCCTGCTCAGTGGGCATCAATAAGTACATGCACATGAGATTTGAAAAGCAGACTTAGAAGTGGCACAGAGATTTGAAAGTTGGCAGCCTGGAGCTACTGCAGTTAAGTTTTTGCTGAGCTACAATAAATCCTAGGTTAGTTTTGCAGCCAAGCTAGTACAATTAAGAGAGGTGTGTGTGTGTGTGTGTGTGTGCGTGTGTGTGTGTGTGTGTGTGTGTGTGTGTGTGTGTGTGTGTGTGTGTGTATGTGTGTGTGTGTGTGTGTGTGTGTGTGTGTGTGTGTGTGTGTGTGTGTGTGTGTAATGCCCCAGTTAGGAGCACTGACTATAATTAAGTGACTTACTCAGAATCAAACCCTGCACCTTAAATACAGGAGGCAAGTTTCTTTATCCTCCATACCAACTGTGAGGCTTCCTTCAATGATTTTGCCTCATTTATGCCCTGCCACTGAGCAAGTCACTTAACCAGACAATGCTTTGGAGCAACTGGAAATTTGAACTAGACTACTCAATGGTCTCTTAGACTGCAACCCTAGTAACTACACATGAAACAGAGTATTTGCGCTTTAATGAATTAAATTGATTGTAGTAAATAGAAGCATCGTCATTTAAGCCATGTTCTTTAGACATGATCCTTAGATTCCTTGTGCTGTTGAATATCAACAGTGTTTAGCTGTAAATAAATTTGACAATCTATGAGTTTAATGTTAATATGTAAGTAGGAATACATTTTATTTAGCTTGTGTTTTGCAGGCACACAGGTGTTAACTGCAGTGTGTTTGGTCTACAACAGTTTCTCTAGCACTTAGTGCAGACTAGTAGGGCTATGAGCTGTTAAATAGTTGCTTCCTGTAGTACATGGTTGGATTCTAAGCCTTTGTTTGCCTTTTATGTAATTCTGCCACATTACTTCACCAGACAGTACTTCTGTGCTGTTTCTTTAAAGGAACACTTGTGTCCAGTGGGTTGCCCCAGCTGTTAGCAAATGCATCACACATTTGTCTTTTGAATTCCTGCACCCTTCACACAGACATTAATTAGTACTTCTGTGTCTTGTAGTTTAATGAGACTCTGTATGCATTTTCACTAAATGTGATTTTCAAGGTAAAAGACTTTTTTTTTTAGAATATTGTTGTCTGTGTTTTTTCTGTAAAATCTGAAGTAAGTTTAAAATTCTGTGATTGTAAAACTAAAGAAGATAGGTTTGAATAGTGTTTATGGTAACTGGGAAAAGAACCATGTAATAGGATATTAGTATGGATGATGTGGGCCTGCTTCATTAAACTGCATAGGACCATATTTATCCATGATCTGACTTTGTTGACTCTGGAGGTGTGTGCTGCAACAATACAATCTTATTAGCCATTTTTCAAGTAGGATAAACTGTACTGGATGTTGTCAGATGGGATAGCCATTCTTGATGACAAAGAAGATCTAGACAGAAGGTCAAAAATGAAATGTAGGTGTCCTGTAAGCTTGTAACCTCCCCCCACAGTATGTTGTAAGCAATAATAGTTATGATTTTTGTATGACGTGTGGGTTGTTTGAACAAAAACAACTGTAGTATTTATGCTGTCTTTAACTGTTTTGCTTTATTCATTGCATAATGTATGAATTAATTCATTAATAGGCCTGGATTGTATAATATAATCTAAACATGCTACATTTTAGTAGTCTAAACATGTTGCATTTTAGTAATATATTTTTGCAATACTTTCTTTACAGCCCCCAGCAACTGTAAAGGGACTGACATTCGTCAGGTGATATAGTCTGCATTATTTGAAGAGCTGATCAGATCAGTGTGATCTTCAGCTTCCATTATGTAGTCATTGTTGCATATTACTGTGAAATAGTCTTATCTACAAGATCAGATTATAAAGGATCAGAAGTTAGTTAAAAACTGTTACTCTGGCAGTTAGCCCAGAGGACTGAATTTACAACTTGCTAGAGTTGCTTTCTGTAGAAAGCATGCAGAGTTTGAACCTTTCCACCTTTATTTATCTGCTGTGCGACATTGAGCAAGTCACTTAACCAGTCAGTGCTTTGGAACAAATGGAAATTTCGGCTAGGCTCCTTAATGGTCTCCAGGACTGTATGCCTAGTAACTAAGAACCTGCTGTCATTATTTTCAGCCACAGCTGATCAAGATCAGAAATGGTATGGTAATATCACCAACACACCATTTTTAAATGTATCATATGCAATGTATTCTTCAAGGGCAGCAGGCACGGAATTTGTAAATGAAGTACCGAAAGGGAAAACTGTTTGTCAGCAGCAACCTCTGCATTAGTGATAGCTCTCTTTAATGTGGTGGATTTATTCAGATGACTTTTACATACAGATATTGTTCAGATTGGGTTAACACGTTATCAGGTTCATCCAAAGCTACCACTAAAGTACTTGTAATTTATTTTTTCATAACAATAATGGGTGTACACAGTTAACAAAGTGGCTATATCTATACTGATGGGAGAGAGACTACTCTCTGTGAATGAAAGTAGCTTATGCACTTATCACCTGATCATTTATAAATAGTTTTTAATCTCTCTTTGCAGGACTAGTGTGCGTGCATGTGTGAATTAAGTTGAAATACTTTGGCTACTGTGTGTTTTGTGCAAGACAAATTTGAAATGTGGCATTGGTTATTATTGTTATTCATTTTTTTGTCACAACAAATTTGAAATATGGCTTTGGTTATTATTGTTATTCATTTTTTTGTCACAAGACTTCTGAGAAAGTTGCTGTGAACAATGTAACTATACCTTCTGGGTTTGGGGGATGTGTGTGCATATAAATGTACACATAATGTAGCACTGGCCTGATCCATTTGCAGTGAATGTGAGTTTCAGTGCTTTTTAAATTAATGTGCTTTTCATGGGAAGAGAAATTTACATTTGCACATGCTAAGCCTGTTTTCAATATGAGACTGTCTTGTTTAGCAAATGGCCACCGGTGTTTGTGCTACAACATTTGAAATGTTTTAAATCAAATCTCTGTAATCATTGTAAAAGTAAAGAAATGGTATACACACTGACAGGTTTGAACAGTGTTTATGGTAATGCGGGAGAGACAGCCAAGTAATTGGACAATGGAATGGCTGTGGTGGTGGAGGGGCCCTTGTCCATTACCCTGCCTAGGGCTCCATTTGACCAAGATCCAGCTCCGGCAAAGGACATACCACAAAAACAAGCCTCCCTGTTGGAACTTTAATATCAACAAGATTTACAATAAAAGGAGGAGATTATTGGCTAAAAATAAGAAGAGCAGTACACAGAATGCTAGAGCCCTCGTTGTTAAATTAAACAAGCAGCTCGAGTTCTTGACTAAATCTACCAAAGCCAAGTTTGAGGCAAAAATAGCCACCTACACAATCACAAGGCCTTTTTTAATTATGTCCATAATATCAGGAGAACAATGCAACAATGTACTGAGTTGATTGTAAACAAAGTTACCTACAATGAAGCTCAAGATATAGATAACCTACTGGCCAGTAAATTCAGCTCAAATTTCACCCCTCTTTCACCATCCCAGTCTCACATGAAATAACTGAAACTGACTCGCCACCAGCAATCACCCAAGACCAAGTCCTGAAATCTATATTAAAAGCAAAACATGCTTTATCAATGGGTTCTGACAATATCCCAGGTTACAGCTTGAATAGCATGAAACATGATTTAGTCACACCCTTAACAGCACTGTTCAGCCTCAACCTCCATACAGGTTATGTACCAAGCGAATGCAGAACAGCTATTGTCATTCCCCTACATAATGGAGGACCTTCTGTGGACCTAGGCAATTACAGGCCCATGAGTCTGACCAGCCTCATATGCCAAACCATAGAAGAATTATCATGGAATTAATTAAGGACATAAGGAACCTCCAAACACTAGTCCTATCTTCGTTTGGATTTGTCAAAGGTAAGTTGCTTTTACACAACCTAGTGGACTTTTTTGAAAAGGTCACTAAAGCAATGAATGAAGGTAAAATGGTACACATCACTTACCTCAACCTAGCCAAGGCTTTTGACACAATCCCCAGACCATGGAGGTAAAATGGTTATCCTTTCCATGGCTTTAGATATCAAGAGGGATTTGCCAATGCCCCTTTGTCAGATCCAGTATGGCCAAGAATCTTGTCTTCCCCCAAACTTTCTATAACTTCTTCCACCCATGGCCTTGGGTAGCTGATACATTTTGAAATACTATTCATCATCTTAAACTTGCTACAGAACCTAATTCTTCCATCAGGATTTGGGACTAACAACTGTGAGGCAGTTCTAGTCTTTTCTTGACTCCACTGTCACTCTCATCTTAAGCATTTTTTAATTCCTCTTGCACTGTCTTACTCTGTGACATTGATATTATGCAAGATTTTTAGTTAAGCTTTTCTCCTAAAATGGTTTCAGTATGGTGTTAATTAGTTTGTTCTGCCAGGTAGATCTGAAATCACATTTGTTTCTTAATGTAAACTTCCTAACTTGTAGTTTATTTAGCTAATATAATACGTTATCTCCCTGTACTTCAGGCACAGTGGTTAATTTTCTTTCTCCATCAGTGCCATCAGTTTCTTCGATTAAGCTAACTACACCTCTTTCCACAATCTCAGAAGGCTGGTATGTCTTTTTTTTAGCCTTTTTTACCAGTTTGTCTTCTAACTAACGCAATAGTTTTACATCATTTAATTTTCCACTATTTTAAATGGACCTTGCCATATAGACAAAAAAAGAAGTTATGTACTCACCATAACATTCCATCTGAGTAGTTCTACTTTATTTGTCTTCAACCTGTGGGATACCGGATCCATATTGGATCCGAGCCAGCAAGCTTACCAGAATCTGCTCCGAGCTCCAAGCTACTCCCCATACCCATAATACACCTCCACTACCTTCCAACCCCCAGATTGAGTTTGCTGATTCTTATACTGATAATCCGACCTGAAAAAATACTTGTGACCTATAATTGCAGCCCGTATGCTGTTCATATGCCAAGGTCCAGGGGAAGGAGGGAGGGACGGTTGAAGACAAATGAAGTAGAACTACTCAGATGGAATGTTATGGTGAGTACATAACTACTTTACCTGAAGGAGTTTACTTTATTTGGTCTTCAACCTGTGGGACAGAGTCCCCAGCTACTAAACTCCTGGGTGGCCCTCATGGAAGGATATTCCAGAGCACCGTGGAACCAAAGGATGCTCTCCTTCTGGAAGTCAAATCCAATTTGTAATGAGAAATAAATGTATGAGATGAGGACCAAGTAGCTGCAGAACAAATATCATCCAAAGAGACTCTAGACCAAAAGGCTGTAGACATAGCCATGGACCTAGTGGAATGAGCTTTCACCTGACCCGGAGGAGACATGTCTCTGTTCTTATAGACCTGAAGGATGCATGAAGAAATCCACCTACCAATAGTGACACTGGAGATAGGTTTACTCAAAAAGGGTTTATAGAAGGATACAAACAATTGATCAGATTTGCGGAAATGTTTTCTCCTGTGTAAATAGAATCGTAACTGTCTATGAACATCCAGCAGGTGGAGTTTGTATTCCATCTTGTTAGGAAAATTAGGAAAGAAAACTGGTAAATTGATAGTTTGATTGATATTAACTGGTGATGCCACCTTGGGAAGAAATGATGGATTGGTCTGAAGAAAAGCCCTATCTTTGTCGAAAATCATATAAGGAACTTTGAAGGACAAGGCCTGCAGTTTTGAAACCCTTTTTGCAGAGGTAATAGCCACCAGAAATGCTGTTTTCCAACATAAGAATTTTTGATCTGTGGTTGCGGTGGGTTCAAAATGCGGAGCGACCAGAGCTTGAAGAACCATAGTAAGGTCCCATGGGGGAACAGGATCCTTGACTTGGGGGGGGGGGTGTAACAGAAAAGTCCCTTTGATAAAGGCTTTACACAGCCAGGAGGAGGTTAGAGAGGCAGAATTCTCACCCACATGAAAATGAGAAATGGCAACCAATTGAACCTTGACAGTAGAAGAACTAGCTCCGCGTTGAAAAATATCAGCTAGAAAATCAAGAATGGCAGAAATAGGAGCCGTGAAGGGGTCTAAACTCCTTTCAGAGGCCCAAAAGAAAAAAACGTTTCCATTTACTGCGATAAACCTTCCCGGTAGAAGACTTATGAGCACCCACCAAAATAGACCTAACTGCGGAGGATAATCCAGGAGTCCTAGCAATCATGGGAACTGGAGCAGCCAAGCTGTGAGCTTCAAACTGTCCAGATTCAGATGAGAAACCCCCGATGGATGTGAAATCAGGTCCTGAATGGGATCCAAGATCAAAGGCGGAGCCAGAAGGTGAGACCAAAGGAAGGGAAACCATACCTGGTGAGGCCAAAACAGGGCAATGAGGATCACTTTGCTCCCCAGTTGACAAGCTTTCTGTAGAAACTTCGGAATAAGAGGTACTGGAGGGTAAGCATACAGAAGACCGGGAGGCGAAGCATGGACTAGAGCATCTCTGGGGGACTCACCCAGCAGGGAGTTCAGAGCAAAAAACTCGCTGCACTTCACGTTGGAAAGAGATGCAAAGAGAAAGCAGCAAGGCTGACCCCACTCGAGGAAGATCTGCTTCGCTACTGAAAGATTTAGAGACCACTCATAAGGCATTAAAATAGTCTGACTTAACCTGCCCACTAGAATGTTGAACCGTCCCGGAAAGTGCATTGCAATAAGAAAACAACCAGTAGAGATTACCCATTCCCACATTCTCATGGCCTCGTGACAAAGGGGGTAAGACCTGGTCCCTCCCTGTTTGTTGATATACCAGACCACTGGCATGTTGTCTGACTGAATTGCAATGGTTCCCAGAGAAAGAAAGGCATGAAGGGCCTGCAATGCTAAAAGGACCGCCCTCATCTCTAGAACACTTATGTGCAAGCTGGTCTCTACAGGGGACCACAGGCCTTGGACTGTCCTGCTCAAACAATGCCCCGCCACCCAAGTTGGGAGGTATCCATGGTCACTGTGGCTTGGGCAGGGGTTGGAACAAAGGGTCGTCCCTCCAAAATGTCCAGAGAACACATCCACCATATGAGGGACGACCGACAGACTTAAGTGACTTGTATTGGATATGACAATGGAAGTTCCAACAGGGACCATTGTACAGCTAGTGTCCACTGTAGAATTCTCATATGTAACCTGGCACACGGGAGAAGCGTTATGGTTGCTGCCATTAAACCTAAGTCCCTCAACACTGATTCTGCCATTGAAAAAAAGAGAATGGTAGGTTAGAGAGACATACATCCTCAGGTTTTGTACTCTCTCCATGAGGTCAGGAAGATTTTGCACTGTAATGTATCTATCCTTGCACCAATGTAGTCTATCATCTGGACAGGATCTAGAAGTGATTTGGATGCACTGATTGTGATCCCCAAATGCAGGGCAAGGATTAAAAAATAATCCCTGTTTTGAGAGAGTAGATGCCTGGTGGGAGCAGTAAGGAGCCAATCGTCCAGGTACGGATAGACCTGAATCCCCTGAAGCCTCAGGTGAGCCGCTACCACTGCCATCACTTTGGTGAACACCCTAAGGGCTGTGATGAGACCTAATGGTAGGGCTCGAAATTGGTAATGATTGACTCCTAGCCAGAAGCAGAGGAACCTCCTGGAGCTTCTGTGCATTTTCATGTGATAGTAAGCATCCTGGAGGACTAACAAGCACATCCAGTTGCTCTTTTGCAGGTACCGCATGATGGACTTTTGTGTGACCATCCAGAACTTTTCTTTGGCAACTGACAGGTTCAGGGTAGATAGGTCCAGAATGGGTCTTAAGTCCCCCATTTCCTTTGGCACCAAAAAGAACCTGGAGTAGAAGCCCGATCCGGACTGATCTGGGGGAACGGTTTTGATGGGCTTGATCTTCTAGCAGCTTGGAAATTTCCTGTGCTGCTGCCTCCCTTTGCATGGGTGGTACATCTGGGAGGTGTTTGGGAGATTTGGGAGGACCCACAAAGGGGATACAGTATCCTCTGGATATGATCTGAAGCACCCAGCGGTCTGATGTTATGGACTCCCATGCCGCCAGGTGCAAGGAAAATCTTCCCCCGACTGCCTCCAGAGTAGAAAGTCAGGCCACCCCTCAGGGTTGCTGCCTGGGTCTGTCCGAGAACAGTTCTTGAGATCCAAAGTTCCTCAGACCCCTTCTGCCTCTGGGCCGACATCCATTCTGTCCCCCTCTGCCTCTGGGGGAAGAAGAAGAGTCCTGACTGTCCCGGGAATACTGTGATTTCCAGAACCACATCTTATTTTGCCCTCTCTGATTCTGGGAAAGAGACCTTTGAGGGTTCGAAAAGCAGATCCCGACAGCAGAAGGTGTCTTCCCATCCTTCTCATTCTGGACTAAATTCTCTTTGACGGTCTTACCAAAAAGAGTAAAGCCATCATAAGGGGCATTGGCAAATGACAACTTGAAAGGTTCCGAGAATTGACATAGCCTGAGCCAGGCATTGCGCCTCATGGACAAGCTGGACACAGCCGCCCTAGCCACTCCTTCATTAGCATGAGAAAGGAGTCACATGGACATGTTGGAGACTGCTTTCAAAGTGGCCATCCTCGCAGAGAACGAGTCCCTGTCCTCCTGCGACATGGACTTCAGGGGAGACTCCGCCAGCTCAAGAAAAAACACGAAACAAACTTCAGGAACCACACAAAGGAAACCAACGGCCTGTAAACTCCCAAAGGAAATCCAACAGCAAACTCAGCTGGAGTACACCCAAAGTAAGCAGCTATACAAGCAGATAAATCCAATAAGCGAAAACTGAAAGCTGAAAACTGGAAAACTGGAAAAACTCTGGCAAAACTGCTTTATTTAAGCCTTAAAAATATAGCTTTTCGTCAGTCCACAGACTAACTTCTTCAGAAACAATGTATCCAAAACAAGTTTCAACAGTACTCTTGGCTTTAAAAACTCTGAGTAATGACATCACTTCCTCAAATTGACTTAAAGGGATAGCACACCCTCTTTCCATCACTATGATCATCACACTCAATGGACTTCAGGGGAGACTCCGCCAGCTCCTTGACCAGGTCGCGTTGGAGTCTTGTGACATGGGCTAGGTAGTTTAGCACCCTAATAGAAAAGGTAGCTGAAGCGTAAACCCGCTTCCCTAAGAGGTCCATCATCGGCGACTCTGTCAAGAGGATGAACCGAGGAACTCTCCTGGGCTAGATCCTCCTTTGTGGCTGCTGCTACCACCATGGCGTCTACAGGGGAGCTCTTGTTCCATGCTGGCTCCTTCAAAGGGGGACTCAGGCCTTTTGGGAATTGGTTCCATGGTGTCTGGCTCCTTCCATGCCCGTGAGGTGACCAGGACCACCAAGGGATCTGCGGGAGAGGACACCCAGGAAGTAGATGGGCCCATGCCGAAAGCCTCCAGGAACACGGACTCATTAGAAAAAGGTTTGGGGGCAGACCAACCTTCCCATTGGCGAAGGATTTCCATGATGTCTCCAAAGGAGACATTCTCGGGAGGTGACCTGAGGGAACCTTCCCCATCATCCAAGTCCGTATCCTCGGTGAGGGACTAAGGAGAATCCAAGTGCCTTCTCTTACACATATGCTTGTGAGGCACATCTCTGGTGGGGGTCTCCAGGGGGGAACTTTCAAGCCACTTGTTCCTCAGGGGTGGACCGTCTGGGGCTCCTCAAGCATGGGCTGTCCCTCTGGTAAAATAATATTAATCACAGAAAAAGCCAAGGGGGTCGGGGCGGAGTCCGAGGGGATAATCAGGTGTCTCGATCCAGTGGAGAGAACCCTTTCTACCACATTGAATGCCGAGGGAGAGTGAACCTCCTGCAGAACCAATAAGGAAGCCGGTCTCCCCGGGTCCGATGAGAGAATTGGAGCTGGGCCTGAAGTGGACGGAACTCCGAAGGAGGGAACTTGGCCTGACAAAGGCAGAGCCGATGAAAAAAGTTCCACTCCCTCGGATCCAACACCCAAGTTCCAGCTCCAAGAGAGGCTCAGATCTGAGCTAGTTGGATCTGACATGCTCCAGGCAGCTGTTGGCGTTGAGGAAGCAAGTACCATTGGCGCCGACCCCCTAACTAAGGCAATCCTCGGATCCGAGTACTCCGAACCCGGCGGACAGATCGCAGAAGGAGAAATCAGTTGGAGAAATGGAAGAGAGCTCCCCCTTCCTGAGGGAGAGGGGGCTGGCAAGACCCCCATCTGGATCTGAGTATGAATGAACCTCCTCATCATTTTATCCATGTCGACTTCCAATAAGGACCGAGTGGACCTTGACGAGGCCACAGACTCCGACTTTGCAGGTCGGGGCACCGAGGTCCTAGATGTACAGCGTGTCTCCTCCGGCTCCAAGGAAAACCGCAGAGATGTGAGCTGAGGGGAGTCACGGATCCTATGGGTCTTAACAGGTGAAGGGAGGTCCGGAGACCTCTTGCGTTTCTCCATTCTAGGTTTTCTCTCTCTCTCTCTCTCTCTCTCTCTCTCTCTCTCTCTCTCTCTCTCTCTCCTTCTCTCTGCCCCTTTTCAGCTCCACTTCTGCAGGCTTTGAAGTGGGAGGTTGAGTCCCAGCCTGGGAGGGAGGAGAAGCAAGGGCAAGAAAAGAAGGAGAGGCGGCCACAGCAGCCGCTGTAACCGAAGCCGAGGACGAGAAAACCGCCTCAGAAGTCGGAAGAAGGCCTTTCAGGGCCAACTTATGCTTCCTGTCCTTGATTGTGTGTGGGTTAAAACCCACGCATATAGAGCAGTCTGCATTAAGGTGGGCCATGCCCAAGCACATTACACAAAGAGTATAGCCATCTGCTGGGGATAACTTATGGCCACACTCAGTGCACCTTTTTACACTGGCTTATCAGTCATAATACCAGAGGGAAAACAAGAAGAAAAAATATATTTTCCCACTGAAAAACACCACTCACCACACTCACACACAGAACACACTGAGGGGAGGAGGGGAAGCAACTTACTACGCTAAAACTAAGCTAAACAACGCTAAAGTTTGAACACATGACGCACCAAGCGAGGGGAGGATAAGGGGAACCTACACTATCACTATCCTGAAGTTAGCAGAGAAAAAAGGCTTTCTAAAGACTTTAATACCCACTTACTACTCGGAGCTCTGGAGATCACGATGCTTCAGCTAGCCACGGCAAATGAGATCTAGGGGTTGGAAGGTAGTGGAGGTGTATTATGGGTAAGGGGAGGAGCTTGGAGCTCGGAGCAGATGCTAGTAATATTGCTGGCTTGGATCTGATACGGATCCGGTATTCCCACAGATTGAAGACCAAATGAAGTAAACCATGTCAGATCATGTTTTCTATAGTGGGTGAACCAAAACTAACACCTGATCTCCAGCACTGAATTTCTGGTCCTTCCATTTCTATTTTAAACCCCTTGTTGTGTACCTGGGTGCTTTCTGTGTGTAGATATTAAGCCTATCTCATAAGTTAGTATAGCATTCTGTGACACTTTAAAATGTTTATTTTCTTCTTCTCAAGTTTTCTATGTAAACTATAGCAGACTACAAGTGTGCCTGCCATATAATAAAGGACTGAACCCTTTTAAAGCTTGAGATACTTATTTAAAAGCAAATAGAAGGTTTTAAAGTAACTGCTCACAGTCTCTACCATGTAAATTTATGACTTTTCTCAGCACAGATTTTAATGTTCATTTAAATACTCCACTAACCTATCTGTCTGGGTATGGTACACAAACGTTTTAACTGTTTGACCATAAAGCATTGGTACAGTGGTTAAAGTATTCTGGACATAAAATGTAGTCCCATGATCAGTCAGTATTTCCTTTGGAATTTATACTCTGGAAAATTAAAAAAAAAAAAAAAAAAAACTAATTCCCTAGCTATAAATGTAGCTTTAACCTTACATAGTGGATAGCATTGTGGCAGTTAATTACATAGTCTGAAATAAACAAGTATTGAAAATGGTTGATGGATTTTTACCAATGGTCCAATAATCTCCCTATCAATAAGTTCAAATGGCACCACTGTAATGGGCACTGGAATCAAAAGATTTTTAAAGCCTAGGGAAGGGTCTGTCTTCTGGCATTCTGGCCATGCAATACCAAAAGTTCAAAACTTCTTTCATTATTCCTGGTCTGTAAACCTTGCTAGGACCCATGCTTTAGTCTTGTATATAGCTATGTGCTAGTGTCATCACTAGGTCTGTGAAAGGTTTGACTACTAGCAGTTGATGTACAACATCCTCTCTGCTCTTACTTACTCTGAGCAATAAAACAATGTTGTAACTAAATGTATGGTTAAGAACTTTAAAAGTGGAAACACTGTGGGAAATTCATAAAGATTAACACGAGCTGTACACTATGTATACATCATAAGGTAAATTTTATGAATTCAAGAACAGTCATACCACAGTGCTTTTGCTATCTTTAATTCAGACAGATAATGCAAAGTGTACACATAGTCTACACCTTGTGGTAACCTTTATGAATTTACCCATTTCTGTTCAGCTTCATTAACTACTAGGTATATTTTCCTTTGCTCCCCTCAAAGTGTCAGGCAGGTCTGGAGTTTCTTCATGGTCAGTCTGTCTTGATATAGAAAGCACTGCCTCCTCTCACACACTTTTGTGTCTCTTGCTTGTCTCTGCCTTATTCATATTTTCTAGTTACTTCTAGTCTAGTATTAAACTGCTCTTAAACTTAAACCTTGCTGTTCTTCAGCTGATGATCTTCCAAGCAAGTACCTAAAAATAGCACCCAATAACGTGGCCTATCATGTCTCAATCCTTATAAATTGGCTAATAAAGCAATCCCACATCCCCTTTCTCTGGAAAAAGGCCCACATTATCCCACTGCAAAAAGGAGGAAATTCAACAGACATTAGTAACTTTAGATCTATAGAAATCATATCTCCCCTTGCCAAAATACCTGAAAAATGTATTCAAAAACAATTGCTAGACTATCTTCTGCAGAAAGAACTCCTATCACACAACATGGCGTCCATCCTTCCAACAGTACTAACATTGCCCTTCTAATCTACATAAATACTGTCAATAAAGCTAGAGATAATGGCAAAACAGTTTCTTCCTTTTTTCTAGACTTGTCTAAAGCCTTCAACACAGTTTGTCACAGAAAACGTCTATGTCAAATGTTCTCACTAGGTCTCTCTTAACCCACTCTACTCTGTTTCAAAAGCTACCTATCCAATACGTATCAGTCAGTAAAATGACACTCCACACTCTCTCCTTACTTCCCAGTCACCACTGATGTACCATAAGGCCCTATCCTTGGTCTTCTACTCTGAACATTTTCACCAACACCATCTATACAGCTACACAACAGGCCACACTAATACAATACATGGATGATTCCACTCTCATTTGCACATCTGACAATGTGGTACACCTCCAAAAAATTACTCAGGAAGCTTTAACAGCCACTAAAACATGGCTTTGTAACTCACAATTCTTGTTCAACCCCCCAAAAAAACTACTACTTTTCTCCAAATCCCTCTCCCATGAAAAAAAGATAAAATAAAAGTCTTCTCTCTTGATAATATAACCACTGAAGTCACTTCTCATAGCAAATTATTAGGGGTTATAGTGGATGATAATCTAACATTTGTTCTGCATAAAAAAAATTGTATAAGAAAACAAATCATCAAAAACTAGGAATATTTTACGGAGCCAAAAACCTTCTCACAGATACAACTAAAACTACACTTGCCACTGCTTATCTCCTCCCTACACTTTTTTACGGTGCTCCCATCCTCAATAATCTCCAGACTTCACAAAAATTAAAACTTGAACAATGCTATAATAAAGTTGCTAAATTTGCAGCAAATACCCCTTTTAGAACCAACCTCTGTATAGCACTAAAAAGCCTAAATTGGTTAGAACTGCTTCATCAACTAACATATACACAGTTTCTTACCACCTATATAATTATTCAGCATCCATCTGCCGGTCCAGCACTAAAAACATTCTACACAACTATGTTCCCAGTCAGTCATTGTGATTCGGTGACCAAAAACACCTGTCTGTCTACAAACCTGCCATATCTGCTGGGCACTGTCTATACTCGTACAAGGTTGCTAAGGCCTGGAACGCCTTCTCTGTATTCATTATGTCAATATCTTCCCTCCCATCTTTCAAAACCACTCTGAAAGACTTCCTAGCTTCCCAGCTAAAAATCTGGCTCTGTTCTTACTCAAAACCAGGATAAACTATAGCCCTAATTGTGAACAAGTACATTTCATCCCCATGCCTCTCAACCGTCTAGATTTTCACAGAATGTCCAGATTTTTGCCTCATATTTTTAGTCTGTTCCTCATAAAATTTGTGGTTTTATGGATTTCTGTAGCAAATCAATGAGGACTGAATTCACTACATGATGAGAGGCATTTGAGTTTCAAACTCTGTATCGTCAAGAAAATGTATGATTATACAATACCTTTGATTCTAGCAAGTTTCTAAGTTTATAAAAGCAACATTTAAAATGCCTCCTTATTTTTTGGGCTGTGTCTCCTAATTGTTTTTGGCTTTGTCCAGATTTTTTGTACAATGAGGTTGAGAGCTATGTTCATTCCTTATACCTCTTTGATCTCCCTTCTTTACTTCCTTACTTATATCAAAGTCTCTTCCCTGACTTTCTCTCTAAATATACCACAACCCAGTGTGTCCCTCACTTCATATTGCAAATCCAGTTTCTATTAGACTAACTTAACTTAAATTTCCCTACAAACTGTCTAAAATTTCTCTAAATATTAAATGATTGTCATATAACGTGTATCAGTTCTTAACCATTGTTTTTATATTATGTCTAATTAGTTATAATTATTTAAAATGCAGATGCTTTTGTTTTATTTTTAAAGATTATAAAATTATTGTTCTTAAATGTTTTGTAATAATTTGGAGCTTTTCTCCACGGGCCTCCACTGAAGATGGGCTTCTACCCAGTCAGAATTTCCTGTTAATAAAATGTCAATAAATAAATAAATAGTTCCTTTCTTTTATAGCTCTGATGCATTTTGCTTATGATCCATGTATTCTGCCTCAGCAGGAATTATTATTAGGGCTCTTTTCAATGT
The DNA here is from genome assembly GCF_019279795.1 of Protopterus annectens. Classification (NCBI taxonomy): domain Eukaryota; kingdom Metazoa; phylum Chordata; order Ceratodontiformes; family Protopteridae; genus Protopterus; species Protopterus annectens. The sequence continues at coordinate 1,067,671,050 of NC_056743.1, forward strand.
AGTGTTGTCTCTCAGTACATGCTATCACCTCTTTTTCTTTTCTTTTCTTCTCTGTGTTGTTTTCTGTCTGCAGAAAATTTCTTTTGATTTTTATAGATTACACCAGGAAGGGTTTTGTGTATAAACTGTAATGTCTTGTGGATGGATTTTTCCATCTGAAAAAAATATTTAAAATAATTTTTGGTATTTTTTTACATGTCTATGTAGAATACTTATTGTAGAAGCAGCATTTTATACTTTTGTGACTGGTTCTAAAAATTTTACTTCAAAACTATAAATCTTCTGTCAGGAAATTTACTGACTAAACTGTGCCTCCCTACCCACCTTTTAGGCTCTTTTCTGGGTCAGACATGGAGCAGTCATTAGTGTCTATGGTAAATTCTTCCCCATCTACAAGAAGAAGAAGAAATGTTTTTGTGTGTCTTCTAGTGTCAGGTTGGCTCTGTCATTGCCTCAGCAGTCATTGAGTGACTCTGCTGTGGTCAAACCTGGTTTCTCACTGTTCATCATTATCTATAAGTCATCTGGTGTAGCTCTTCTGCTAGCTACTAAGGACAAAGAGTTTGATAGATGTGGCAGATGGGATGTCCTCCAAGCAAGGGAGAACTACTCTTGTTAGTCTCAGAGGAAGGATTGGTGAAGTCTTACCTCTTAACTGGGCAAAGGTGTCTGATTCCCAGACTAGTGCTTCTGCCATGAGTTGGTCTTTTTTTCCAGGGAATCTACCAGGAGAAGAAAGAAAAAAAGAAAAAAATATATGATTTATACTGTTTCTTTCACTATGGACAGGAAGGATTGATAGATTTCATTAGAGATTGCTTCCACCATTTAATGCTTTAAATCCTTCACTGACTTCAAACAGAAAAACAAGCAAAAATTCCCTCACTTTCTGACACTGATTCCTGGACAGAAGACCAGGAATTGGAAGGGTAGTTTTTTTTCAGTACAATCTCCTCAAGCTGAATATTCTCAGACTGAGAAAAGCCTTTTGTCATATTTTCATCCTAAAGAATTATTTTTTTCTCAAATTATAGCTAGAATAAAAGATTTGCTTCAGTGGGAGCAAAATGAATTCCGTATTTCCCAGCAGAAATTTGATTTTGTTGCAAATGGATTTTCCTCAGCCTGCAGCTGTCTCTTCTGTTTATCAGCTTTAGAGAGTGTTTTCTTAACTGCTTACAGTATGCCTGATGATCAACCTTCTGATCTCAGAAAGTCTGATAGGTTATACAAAGTACCTCAGGCATATAAATATCAGTTCCCTAATTCCAGCTCAGATCCTGAAGTTGCTTGCGTATCAAAGCCATCTAGTGCTAAACATATTATAACTGCTAAACCTATTTCGGGTCTATATTAGATCAGCAAACGCTTAAACAAGCGAACGCTGATTGATCGACCTTATTTTAGCAAATTTTCAAAATATTGAAGCAACAGAAAACCGAATTTTTTCCTAGGGAAAGAATTTGATTGTCCGTTTCTGTTGCTTCAGTATTTTCAGTGCTGTGGTGGAAAGTTACGGGTCGGATTCAGGTAAGTGTGTGATTGTGTGGATGTGAGTGTTAGGGTGGGTTAGGTGAGTTAGGGTTAGGGCTCGGGTTAGGTATGTGTGCGATTGTGTGGACGTGAGGGTTAGGGCGGGTTTAGGTGAGTTAGGGTTAGGGAGCGGGTGAGGTGAGTGTGCGATAGTGATGGACCTTAGGGTTAGGGTTTGGGTTAAGGTAAGTGGATAGTTAGTGGTGTGTGCATAGTTTAGTGTAGGGTTAGGTGTCAGATTTTAGGTGTATGTGTGTGGATTTCTGTTTGTTTGGTGTGCTTGTGTTGTGTGTATGTGTTTTGGATCAGCGATTTTTTTCCCTAGGAAAAAAATTGCTGATCTGACAGTTCGAAATTGTAAGCTTTCGCTTACATAAGGTCGATCAATCAGCGTTCGCTTTTTTAAGCGTTCGCTGATCTAATATAGACCCCCTATTTCCCCTAACAAGGATGGAAACACTTTTGATAGAATTGGGAAGAATATTTATTCTTCTGCTGTTTTAACTTTCAGAATTCTGAACTGCCAGGTTCACATGTTAAAATGTTTACTGATTTTATTTTATTAAAATTTTATTGAGAACATGAGAAAGTTAACTGTTAACCTTGTATCTTCAGAGGTTTAAAGTTTATTATACAATGGCAACTCGGCAAAGCCAAGAAATGTGCATGCTGATTGGCCAATCCAACCAGCGTGCAGAATGTAAATCGAAGATAACCTGAGTAATAAGTCTGTCCGCTAAAGTACCATTCAGCGGCAACCTATCGTGCTTGTTTGCCATTAATTAAGGTTCAGGGTTTGACTAGGAGCAAAATCACTTAACTAGACAAAACATATACACCTCCATAGACAAAACACACACACCTCTGACTGCTCTAAAGGAAGAGAGCATCTGTGCACTCACCCGTGGTTTTAGATGATGTTAATGAGGGTTTCTGGTGTTCACGGAGGTTGCAAAGTAAGGAAAGTCACTTTACTGTTCAAAATCAAACTCCTAGCAATTTAGACTTTGTTTCAGTATTTGCTGAATTTCTTTTTTCTGGATGCTGTGAGTATTAGAAATGTTTTGTGTATGTTTACGTTACTGAATTACTTGTTGGTGTCTCTTGATTTTAGAGCTGCTGGGCTAAAATGCACCATCTTACTAGCAAAAGCATGTGTAATAGGCTGAAGTAGTGTGCTAGCTGGGATGTTTCCCAAGAGAAAGCACGTAAACTATGATCCTTCATTAGTGTAGAGGGTTTGCTGTGTATATTCACATTTGATTGTGTTAAAATACTTTTCTGTGACATTGGTTTGAGTGAAAATGATGTACAGGTGTCTGATTATTTTTACATACGACGAAGAATAAGAAGTTATGTACCTACCATAACGTTCCATGTTAGTTGTCTTCTCTCGCCTTCTTTCTTGCTTGATGGGTTCTGAGCCGATCCTCGGCTCCGACTCGGCACTTGCTTTAGCTCGAGAACTCCTTTTACCAGCTCGAGGCAGCCCCATATCCCATGATGCAAGGCGGTAAGTACCCAGATCTCGTTTGTTGACAAAGGGCAATAACACCAAGCATAAAATACTTCCCAAAGGAAGAAGAAACTTACAGATGGAAAAAGGACCAGGTCTGAATGGTCTTTAGCATAACAGTTTCTTATACAAGGTCTGTCCAGGCCAGGGGGAAGGAGGGAGGGTCGCAAGAAAGAAGGCGAGAGAAGACAACTAACATGGAACGTTATGGTAGGTACATAACTTCTTAATGTTAAGTTGTCAATCTCGCCTTCATTCTTGCTTGATGGGACCGTCCCTAGCACCTCTATCCTGGGTGGCTCAATGGAACAAACTCTTGAGGACTGTAGAGCCAAAACTGGCTCTGTCCCTGGAGGCCAAGTCCAATTTGTAATGGGAAACAAAAGTGTGAGGAGTGGCCCAAGTGGCGCTGCACAAATAGTGTCCAAAGGAAGTCTAGCTTGAAAAGCTGTAGAAGTAGCTAAACTCCTAGTTGAATGTGCTTTAGGTTTTGAGCACAGCTGTTTTCCCCTGAGTATAAATTTCAGTGATGACCGAAGAAAGCCATCTGGACAAAGTCACTTTAGGAACAGGAAGGCCTTTTTTATTATCCGCATAGGAAACAAAAAGTTGATCAGATTTTCTAAATTTTTTTGTTCTGTCCAAATAATATCTAAGTTGACGGTGGACGTCAAGATAATGTAGCTTTTGTTCAGCTCTATCTGAATAGTTAGGAAAAAATACAGGGAGATCAATGGATTGATTCAGATTGTTCTTTGAAGTGACCTTAGGTAAAAAGGATGGATTAGTTCTCAAAGATACTCTGTCTTTGTGAAAAATCAAATAGGGGGGTCGAACCGAAAGAGCATGAAGTTCAGACACCCTCCTGGCCGATGTAATAGCTACTAGGAATAAAGTTTTCCAAGAAAGATATTTCAGGGAACAAGAAACAGCTGGCTCGAAGGGGGGAAGAATCAAGGATGTCAGCACTAAATTTAGATCCCACTGAGGAGGAGGATTCCTGATTGGAGGCTTTAGTAGGAAAATTCCTTTCAAGAAGGCCCTGCAGAGCCTATGGGACATAATATTATGATCTGCTATCCCGACATGAAAATTAGAAATAGCAGCCAATTGAACTCTGACTGTGGAAGAAGAGGAGCCTGCATGAAAAATCTCTGCTAAGAAGTCCAGAACTGCCTGAACAGGGGCAGTAAAGGATCAATATTTTGGGCCTTAGCCCAATAAGAGAAACGTTTCCATTTGCTTGTGTAAATCCTCCTGGTAGAGGATTTTAGTGAAACTACTATGATGTCTCTATCTGGGTTAGTGATCAAAGAAAGCGTGGCTAAGAAAGGAAGTGAAGCAACCATGCTGTGAGGTTGAGAGAGGGATTGACCGGTCCAGCTGACCGGATTGGTGAATCAGTAGATCTGGCACTGGGTCCAGATGCCACGGCTGCACCAAAAGGTGATGATGGAGGAACGGGAACCAAACTTGTCGAGGCCAGTAAGGGGCAATGAGAATCAATTTGGCTCTCAAAGCGGTAGCTTTCTGGATCACCTGAGGGATCAGAGGAAATGGAGGGAAGGCATAAAGAAGTCCCTGGGGCCAATCCTGGGTCAGAGCGTCTCTGGGGGGATGGCCTGATAGAGGGAAGAGGCTGAAGAAGTCTGAACAGTTGCTGTTTTGGGGAGTAGCAAAAGATCGCAACATGGGCGACCCCATTCCAGAAAAATCTCTTCCGCTATAGATTGCTTGAGAGACCACTCGTGAGGCATGAGGATAGCTCTGCTCAATCTGTCCGCTATAATGTTGGTTTTCCCAGGGATATGCGTTGCTACCAGAAACCGATGAGAGAAGATCGCCCATTGCCAAAGTCTGAGCTTCTCGACACAAGGGGTAGGACTTGGTTCCGCCCTGTTTGTTGATATACCAAACTACAGACATGTTGTCTGTGTGGACTGCAATTGTCCCTACGGGAAGAAAGTCGTTGAGGGCTTGCAACGTTAAAAGCACTGCTCTCATCTCCAGGACATTTATGTGCGGATGGTACTCGAACGGTTGCCACGTCCCATGAACCATCCTGCCCTGATAATGACCCCCCCACCCGATCAGGGAGGCATCCGTGGTGACAGTGGCTATCGGGGACGGAGGTACAAAGCACCTGCCTTGGTGAACCTGAGACGATGTGATCCACCAAGCAAGATGTTCTTTGCATGTTTGTGTCACCAGAATCTGGTGACGCATTGGAAGTTGCTGGTATGACCACTGTGTGAACAGCATCCACTGAAGAAGGCATGTAGAATCGAGCCAGGGAAGAAGTGTAATGGCCGCAGCCATGAGACCTAATACCTTCAGAACCATTCTGGCCTGTATTTTCTTGCTGGCCAGAATGATCCTGACATGAGTCTGAATGTCTGAAACTCTTTGTTCTGTAAGGGTAGCTGACATCCGAACAGTGTTTAAGTTTGCGCCTATGAAGGTAATAGACTGGCAGGGCGATAAGGATGACTTTTCGAAGTTGATTGAGATGCCCAAATGAGAACAAAGGTCTATTGTGTAATCCCTGGCTTGTATAAGCTGATGCCTGGTGGTGGCTGACAGGAGCCAGTCGTCGAGATCTGGAAACACCTGGAATCCTTGACATCTCAGGTGAGCCGTGACCACTGCCATGCATTTGGTGAACACTCTGGGGCTGTAGTGAGACCAAAGGGCAGGGCTCTGAACTGGAAATGACTGGACCCCAGCCGAGCGGAGAAATCTCCTGGAGCGTCTGTGAATTTTGATGTGATAGTACGCATCCTGAAGATCTATTGAGCACATCCAGTTGTCCTTCTGTAAGAAGGGCAGAATTGACTGAAGAGTGACCATTCGGAATCTTGTCTTCTTGACAGACTTGTTGAGTCTGCTGAGATCCAATATTGGTCTCCAGTCTCCCGTCTTTTGGGGACCAAAAGAACCTTGAGTAGATTCCGGGCTCTGAATGGTCTATTGTAACTGGCTGAATGGCTCTTTTTTGCAGTAGTTTTGCGATTTCTAACTCTGCAATGTCCCTTAGACCGGGTGGTACATCTGGAAGGGAATTTGAGGGAAAGGACTTTCCTCGAAAGGAATTATGTAACCCTTGGATATGATCGACTGTACCCATCTGTCTTGAGTGAGCGAATGCCAGGCTTCTGGGTACAGTGATAATCTTCCCCCGACTGCCTCCAAGGAGGGACAGCCGGGCAACACCTCAGGGATGCTGAAAGGGCTTGTCAGAGAGAGGCTCCCTGTTTCCCTGGTTCTTGGACCCCCTCTGCCTCTAGAGCGGCGTCTGTTATTGTTACCCCCTCTGCCTCTAGGGGTAAACTGACCACGTGAATCCGGCGTGACTCCTTGGGATTTACGGAACCACATCTTCCCACCCTTCTGTCCTTTGGGATAAGGCCTAGAAGGGGTGGAAAAACGGACTCCAACAGCAGAAAGAGTCTTGCCGTCCTGCTCGCACCTGGTCAAGGTTTCCTTCACCTGAGGGCCAAACAAAGCTGACCCATCAAAGGGAGAATTTGTGAAGGACGCCTTAAAGGGATCTGCAAAATCACATAGCCGCATCCAGGCTTGGCGTCTAAGAGCCACACCTGTGCCTGCGGCTCTACTCGCTCCATCCGCAGCATAAGATATTAGCCGCATGGAGGAGTTTGCAATGGAATTGAGGGTTCCTAGCTGAGAAGCAATTTTTCTTGAGCCCCTGCAGCTGTAGGATCCTGAACTACTTCTCCCAGCTCCTTCAGGATATCCCTTTGGAGTCTGGTGAAGTGACATAGGTAATTCAGCGAACGCATAGCAAAGGTCGCTGAGGAAAACATCCGCTTACCGTACCTATCCATGGTCCTAGAGTCCTTATTAGGAGGATGGACGGGCACGGAAGGATCTGCAAGTTCCTTTTTGGTGGCCGCAGCCACCACCATGGCATCAGCGGGGACACCCTTAGTAAGGAATTGTTTGTCGCCCGGGGCAGTGATAAATTTTGAAGGCCTCCTAGGGACTGGCTCTACAGAGTCAGGAGCTGCCCACGCCTTTCGTGCAATCACCTGCATAAGGGGTCGAAGGCGGAGATACCCAGGAGGTGGAGGGCCGAGATCCAAACGCCTCTAGGTATACTGACTCATCCTCAGAGGGATTGTTGGTGGGCCAGTTTCCCCTCTGTTTCAGAAGTTCTAGGATGTCTGAGAAGGAGACATCCTCAGAGGGGGATCTAGGGGATCCCTCTGACTCATCAAAGTCAGTATCGAAGTGACAGATTCGGGGAGTCTACATGCTTCCTCTTAGAAGTCCTCTTCCTAGGAGGATCTCCCCAAACATCAGGAGAATCCTTGGAACAGGGCGAAATTCCCAATGGGGAAACCTGAGGCGGAGGATCTCTGGGTCCTGTAGCAAGAGAAGTGGCAGAGATGTCAACAGGTACTATAGAGGGAGGAGCTACGGGAACAGACTGCTGACTGATACCAGTGGCCAGTACACTCTTCATCACCTCGAATGCTCCCCTCCCAGGCAGGTCCGAGAGAACCCGCTCCGAAGAGCTAGGTACTCCAGGGACCACCGAAAGGGAAGTCTCTGAGGCAGATGTCGGAGCCGAGCTCACCAAGGCCGAGGCTCCAAGGGGAAGAGCGGGCTCGGACAAGGGTCCGATGCCACTCACCCCCTCGGAGGAGACCATGGAAGCCCGACCACCGAATCCCTCTAAGGAAGGTCTCGAAGAGGAGATAAGAGTAGAGGCTGAAGGAACAGAAGGGGGTATCCGTCCTCCAGCCGTAGCAGTAACCACTCCCGAAGACTCCAACTCCAAGCTCTGGGGTAGAGTTGAAGGAGGAACTGTAACGGGGTGTGGACCAACAGTCGTCTGCTGAGACGGACTGTGTAACATTTGGGCCAGTACCTGTGACTTGAGTAATCTACTGACCACTCTCTCTAGGTCATGATCTGACAACCTGGATGACCTTGAAGATCGGCTCCGATGGCTCCGTTCAGATAGAAGAGGTGAAGCCGGAGCCGAAAGTATCGGCTCCAAGGAAGGAGACCTCGACCTCTTCCTGGAATGAGCCATCGGAGCCGATACTATAGATCTTGTCGGAGCCGATTTCTCGGAGCCGACAGGAAGCTTCGATGTATCGGCTCCAGCCGGAGCCGATACAGCCACCAAAGTAACGGTGTCGGAGCCGATCGGGCCGACACCGATGCCTACCACATGGGTGTCGGAACCGATCGGGCCGACATCGAAGTGACAATACAGATTCGGCACCGATAGCCATCGGTGCCGAGCTGTCAAGCCAGAATCGGCTCCAGCGGAGCGATCTCGACTCAATGCAGTCGGGCGAGGCCGCAGGCTTAGATACAGAAGCCTGGGCCTTGGCAGGTTTTGTTGATTTTGGTGGAGCCGACTTGGCGGAGAGCCCTCCGGCAAGAAGGCCCCTAAGAATCAACTTATTACGTCTCTCCTGCAGGACTCTCTGGCTGAAGGAGTGACAAATAGCACAGGAGTCCTGCAGGTGAAGAGGGCCCAGACAATACAGGCAAGAAGTGTGACCGTCTGTCAGAGACATCTTCTGACAGCACGAGTCACACTTCTTAAAACCTGAGACCCTCTCCTTTGACATGGTGCCGAAAAACACAACACACACACACACACCAGTCAAAATTAACTTAACAAAATACCAAGAGGTATTCTATAAAAAACCAACACACACACCCTAACAGGGGGGGGATGGGATAGGGAAAAAATTGACTAACAAAAAATTAAAGGAGACAGGGAATTTCTGTCAGAAAGGTTAGAAAAATAAACTTAAACTATCAATAAATGAGTTTTAGACTAAAAAGGGGCTTAAATATCACAAATGTGAACAACTTACCAGGAGCTGGTAAAAAGAAGACCTCCCAAGCGAAGCGGCAAACGAGATCTGGGTACTTACCGCCTTGCATCATGGGATATGGGGCTGCCTCGAGCTGGTAAAAGGAGTTCTCGAGCTAAAGCAAGTGCCGAGTCGGAGCCGAGGATCGGCTCCGAACCCATCAAGCAAGAATGAAGGCGAGATTGACAACTTAACATCTTGCATTCAGTCTTCTTGTGCATTGTTCAGTTTGCTGCTTAGGTAAGTTATGGCATACTAAAATAATGCACAGTTGTTAGGGCTGCCAGTATTATTCTGTTATTTTTCCAAGTGTTCTGTTATGAGCTGCATTTTTGTTGCAGCACTAAACTTGTGAATATAATGTCTATTTCAGTGTAATTCAACACTCATAACTTATACCTAATAGCTGATAGTGCAAGTAAAAATGTGGACTATTTTATCTCACAAAAAGTGGAAGAATACAAACTAAAGCAAACAAAAGCCTAAATAACAACAACACAAACATAACACAATACAAAACTAACACCATTGTATAATAACAATAACCTACGGCTGGGTGTGGGTAATGCTGGATTTACCCACGGTTGGCTTTGTTTGGTCACTCGGGCGACCATGCCAACCATGGGTAAATCCAGCATTACCCACACCCAGCCATGGGTTATTGCTATATTAATTCCTTGATTGTGTCTGCTTCTCAACTAACCAAACACTCCTTAAAGTGCTTCTATGATTCTGCTGATGCTTTATCCAGAGCTACTGCTATTGACCCAGTTATGAGAAGATTTTCTTGGTTGCTGTTTCAAAACTTGCCAGAAGATGTCAACTCTGAGATTTTAAATTCTCCCCTTGGCAAAGGTGTTCTCTTAGGTCTTTCTGCTGCTGAGGTCCTTAAAAGACTTCATGAAAGGGGGAAATTGATTCAGTGGGTTACCCAAACATTTCATCCCTCTTTTTCTAAGTTCGTTAAAAACTTTCTAATTCAAGACTCTTTTCAATAAGCACAGTAAGCAGTCTCGATAAAGTTGAAACAAGCAGACTTTTAAAAAGCAATGACAGGAAGCTCAAAGAAGAAAGGAGAAGCTTCCCAGAGCCAAAGACAGTCTAAAAGGTCACAATGACTATTTGCCCATTCAATTACCCCTCCCCACCCTGACAGTTCTTTAAATCTCTCCCCCAGTCTAGGCCTTCACCTTCCACAGTAGTATCAGATTATCTGACATATGGATTCTGAGAATTAACCAACATGTGTACAGATGCCAATGGGAGTCCATTCCTCCTTTCCAGAGGATTCCTCCTCACTCTGTAAACAAAACTTCCCTGTTTCTTTGAGTTTTGGAGCACATTTTTTCAGGTGTCATACAGCTAGTGTCCTCAGGATAGGCATTTTTTTTTTGTTTATTTCGTTTTTGTTTTATTTGAATCTCTTTTGTGCCAGAGAAAGCGGGTACTTGGTGACCAGTCATATAAATCACCTTTCAATTTCTGTCAAGGTCTCAAATTTCAAAATGTTATCCCCTCCAAACCTTGTTATCACTCATAACTACCCTCATTTTCACAGTAGCATAAAAAGTGGTTATCTTCACATACCAATTTCCAAATAATTTAAATGTTTAAGATTTTCTGTATCTGAGTTAGTGTCTGACAATGGTAATTGCTTACTACAGACTTAAGGCATTCACATCTTTCCATATTTGGATGATTGTCTTAAATTTCCATACTGTGTTTGAAGCTGTCAGTCTCTGAGATGTGTTAAGAAATTCCTTCTCATTCTGGGTGTTTCAAGTACACATGCAGAAATTAACCCTCATTTCTTCCCACAAAATAATTTTTCTCTGGAATGTCTTCTGGATTCTTTCATAGGAACAGCTTTTCCTTCTCTGGACAAAGTAGAATTGTACAAAGAAAACTTCCTTAGCTTTTCCAACCAGTCTCTGACATCTGCCAGGGAATTTCTCAGGATTCTGTTTTTTATGGCATTTAGGATTATCTTGACTCCATTGGTCAGACTTCACATGAGAAATATTCAGTGTTTCTTTAGGTCAGTCTGTTCTCAGCATCAATACCATTTGTCTTTTTAGATTCCAGTGCTGGAGTTTGTAAGAAGGGAGTTTGTGTGGTGGGTGGACCAGTTATCTCTCAACCCAGGTCTCCCTTCCTTCTCCTTTTCCTCTCTTTCTTAGTCTGTCACAGATGATACCTCAGGTTTCGCTAAGGGGTGCTCTATTAAAAAGGGTGAAAGTACAAGGTCTGTGGCACAAGCAGGTCAATCTAAAATACATAAATATCAAAGATCATGCACAAGATAAAAGGTTCAATCCTGACATACAGTCAATACCTGTATGGAGTTTGCATGTTCTTCCTGTCTGTGCGTGTGTGGGGGGTCCCCCCCCAAAACCAAGCTGAGTGTTTCTACATCAAACTCACTCAAAAATGGAGTTGTGGGCAGCAACACAGACTCAAAATGGTGCCTGTTGAGAGAAGATTTGTATAGACCAACCGCTTTGGGCTTCAGCTGTGGTGAGCAGTATCCTCAAGATAGGAGAACACAGATAACAGGCTGCATGCTGTGTCAGGTGTAGGCAATTCAAGAACTAGAAAGATGGTGAGTTCAAGGAAAACTGCTCATACAACAGGAGAGGACTCACAATAGTTTATTGAACAAGACAAAAGCTTCTGGTTAAGCGCTTTCGACTGTTGGCCAACTTTCTAGTTCTTGAGTTGTTTGTTTCTTCCATTCGTGGACAGGTGTAGGCACTTGGTGTAAAAATTGGCTCTAGGTGATTTGGTCACATTGCCTAATGTTGCTAAAAATGGGCACGGCTATTTGCTAGTAATAAGTGGGTTAAGGATCCAACCTACTTTGACCTACGCCAGGGACGCATCCTTACAGTGGGAGTGGTCTGCGTACCGCTATTGGCTAGTGTGTGCCTACCATAAAATCCACCAGCCTTGGGTCAATAAACTACTTGCTGGCTGATGTCCAGTTGCTCAGCTTGGGTTAACTAGGATAGCTCTCTTGAGCGAAGGTTAGACATAACACCAATCAACCTGCCAATCATGAACTAAGGATTGCTACACTTAATATAAGTTAACGAACAGGGCATAGTTTGGAAGTGGATAACATGATAGTAAGGAGGAGGCTGGACATCCTCTGTATCCAGGAGAAAATATGGAACGGCTGTGCTGCAAAGCCACTGGGCTTGGGATCCAGAGTCTACTACACAGGAGGATTCTGGGTTAAGTATAGTGCCAGGGTATGGATATACATACTCCTTTGGTATATATTTATGTATGTTTTTACATTTCTCTTATCATTTTCCTTTCAAAGGCTCTACCCTCCCTTTTTAAACAAGAAAGCTATGACACATTTGGCCCCTAGCAACTGCTTTTACGTATCTCTCCCCAAGCCCTACAGCAGTCAGAGTATATGGAAGGTGCTCTACAGCTCTGAAAACTGTCCGGTTAATCATATCCTTTACAGGATATAACTGATAAAGTTTAATTTACTGCAACAGTGATATAGTAGATCTTCTACTGCTGTGGTAAGTTTACTTACAACTGTACTCTTCCTGCCAGCAGTAAATACATTACACTTAATTTTGTAATACCACAATAGCAGAAACCTGATTTAACTATTCAGGCAGATATTTTACTGCATTCTCTAAGCTTAGCATCATTAACAGGATGCTTTTCACTGATCAGAGTTTTTACTATCCACACTTGATACACACAGGCTTTACCATAACTTTAGTCTGTTCATTTTTAATCATATTTCATTGCATTTATCGTAAATGCACGTAAAATGTTTTAAAAATTATGTTTCATTGCATAACAATCTCTCTTCCAAGTACAGCAACATTTTCAGTGCTCTTAAGGACAGTTTGAAACTCCCATTTTCTTAAATACAGCAGGCAAAGCCCTTTTAAATTTTTCACTATGTAACATTCATTTTACTTTCAGTGTGTTGACACACATAATTTAATTATAATTTTTAACTGCAAATTCCAATCACAATATAAAAATTTAGTAAAGTCACGCCAGAAGACAGAAAAGGAACACTCCATGCTTTATTATATAGAAATTGAATGCTTTCATCCTGGTACAATGGACTTCATCAGAATGAATACATATCACCCAATTTTATACAGCTCAACAAATCACATGAAATACCTTCTTCTTCTTCTTTTGGTTACTCCCGTTAGGGATCGCCACAGCGGATCAACTGTTTCCATTTCTTCCTGTCCTCTGCATTTTGATCTGTCACACCAACCACCTGCATGTCCTCTCTCACCACATCCATAAACCTTATCTTAGGCCTTCCCCTTTTCCTGTTACCTGGCAGCTTCATCCTTAGTATCTTTTTCCCAATATACTCTGCATCCCTCCTCAGCACATCTCCAAACCAATGTAATCTTGCCTCTCTGGCTTTGTCTCCAAACCTTCCAAACTGGGCTGACCCTCTAATATACTTATTCCTAATCCTGTCCATCCTCGTCACACCCAGTGCAAATCTTAACATCTTCAACTCTGCCATGTCAAGCTCTGACTCCTGCCTTTTTGTCAATGCCACTGTCTCCAACCCATATAATATAGCTGGTCTCACTACCCTGTTGTAGACCTTCCCTTTCACTCTTACTGGTACTCATCTGTCACAAATCACTCCTGACACTCTTCTCCACCCACTCCATCCTGCCTGTACTCTCTTCTTCACCTCTTTTCCACACTCACCATTACTCTGAACTGTTGATCCCAAGTATTTAAACTCATCCACCTTCGCCACCTCTACTCCCTGCATCCTGACCATTCCTCTATCCCCCCTCTCATTCACACACATATATTCTGTCTTAGTCCTGCTGACCTTCATTCCTCTTCTCTCTAGAGCATATCTCCACCTCTCCAAGGTCTCCTCCACCTGTTCCCTACTCTCAATACAGATCACAATGTCATCTGCAAACATCATAGTCCACGGGGACTCCTGTCTGATCTCGTCTGTCAACCTGTCCATCACCATTGCAAATAAGAAAGGGCTCAGAGCTGATCCTTGATGTAATCCCACCTCCATCTTAAACGCATCCATCACTCCCACCACAGACCTCACCACTGTCACACTACCCTCGTACATATCCTGTACCACTCTTACATACTTCTCTGACACTCCCGACTTCCTCATACAATACCACAACTCCTCTCTAGGCACCCTGTCATATGCTTTCTCTAAGTCCACAAAGACACAATGCAACTCCTTCTGACCTTCTCTGTACTTCTCCATCAACACTCTCAGAGCAAACATTGCATCTGTAGTGCTCTTTCCTGGCATGAAACCATACTGCTGATCACTAATCATCACCTCCCTCCTTAACCTAACTTCCACTACTTTTTCCCATAACTTCATGCTGTGACTGATCAGTTTACTCCCTCTGTAGTTAGTACAGCTCTGCACATCACCCTTATTCTTAAAAATCACAAAATCACATGAAATACCAATTAGGCTAAAAAGTTAATTGATAAAAAAAATTTAAGTCCCATACAAATTATTCACAGAAAACCATGCCAAAAACTGAAAATACATCAGGTTAAAATATATATGTATCCAATAATTATTCTTAGGCACCCTGTATAAACATTAAAATCAATCATATATACCAATAAAATCCCATTAACACAAGATAATATACCAATAAAATCCCATTAACACAAGATAAAACTACATAAAGTAAGCTGCCATTAGCTTCAAAATACTACTTAGGGACACTTGTTCATTAAGTCCAGGGGATTCAGTGGCACTACATCTAATGTGCCATTTGAGTTCTTTACACTCTAAAAAATCATCAGAAGGTCCCTCCCTGGAACCAAGATCAACATGATCTATAGCAGAAAATTTAAAATGATGATGGGGGTGTTTTTTAATGTGCTTGTATAGGGCATTCCTGTTGTCTTGTGCCCAAATATCATACATATGGTGATATATTCTATTTCTTAAAGCCATTTTTGTTTTTCCTTTATAATACCCCTCGCATAGTTGACATAGGTGTAAACAACCCCTTTGGTAAAGCAATAATATTTGTAAGTGGGTTTTATGGCTCCAGAATTCTTTACTCGAAAACTATCTCCTTCTAAGATGTATTTACATTGATGACAGTGTCTGCTTTTGCCATACTTCCCTTATCATAGCTAGGATTTGACCTCTCTAAATGCATTTTGAAGCTGACATCTTTTTCTGAAAAACAGTCCTTGGCTTTTCACCTACTATTCTAAGATAGTTGGTCTATTTTGAATAGATTCCTGTTTTCCTGAATAGTGTCTTTAATGTCATAAAACTGAAGGTTAAAGGGAAGGATTAAAGCTTTCTGAAAAGACTTGTTACATTCAGAAAAGGACTGACCCATAATGGTTGTACCTGTCCCTAACATTGTATATAACTCTGATTCCCTTTTCTTCATTACCTCTAAAAAAAATCCCCTGGACAAATGACTCTGGATACCCTCTCCTAGCAAGCATCTCTTTGTGTTTTCCACACTTTTCATAAAACATATGGTCCTCAGAAACCATCGTAGCCAACCTCACGCATTGCCCATTCACCAAAGACTTTTTTGGTGAAGGGGAAGCCACCTATCAAAATGTAACAACGAGTTTGAATAGGTCAGCTTTCTATACAAGGATGATTTAAACTGGTGGGGGTAACTGCTTTTAAATATACTCATACCTAAATAGTTAACCTTATCCTTATTGACTTCCATGATGAAATTTAAAAAATGAGTAGTTGAATTCAGAAACTGATAAAATTCTTCCAACTTTTTGGGTCTAGCTTCCAGAAAATAACAATGCCATCCAAATAACACCCATATAAGGCCCAACAGTTGTTATATTCAGAGAGGAAAACAAATAGTTTTTCCCAGTGGCCTACTACAATGTTAGCAAAAACAGGGGCACATGCGGCCCTCCCCCATAGCTACCCCTTGGTCTGCTTAAATAACTGGTTTTCAAAAGTCAAATAATTATTGTCAAGCACTGTTCCCATAAGTGTCATGATAGTAAGAACTTTAGTATGTTCCATATTAGAATCGTCACAAAGAAATTCATAAAACCGTTCTAAACCTTCTTGATGGGGAAGTACAGAAAATAAATCACTTACATCAGTGGTGACCATTATTAACTGGTCAGTATAGAATTTGTTAGAAGTCTTGGATAAAAAATCCCAGGAGTCTTTGTATAGGTATGAACACCTGTCCAACAAACCTTTGATCTGGTGATCTATACATTTTGCATTGGGAAATGTTTTGGATGCCCTAGCATCAACAATAGGGAGTAGGGGAGGGTCATCTAAACTTTTGTGAATTTTCAGGATTCCAAATATAGTTGGAATTTGAGGATGGGTTACTTTACGAAAATTGTGTTTGTCAATGTTAATTTGGTCATTCAACAATAGCTGCTCCATCAATAAGTCAATGTTTTGTTAAGATATGTTCAACTCATTTTTCAATACCTCCTCATATGTTTGTGTAAACAATCAAAAACATCTTATTAGTATAGTCGTTAGTATCCATGATCTCAATCCCCCCCACCCTTGTCAGGTTTCATAACTCTAATTTGCTTGTCAGCAGTAATGTTCCTTAAAAGTTGTAGTTCTCTAGTGGATAAACTGGAGTCCCTATTAAAGTCTTTGTAATTCCTTACCAAATTCCTTAAGTCCCATTCGCGCATTTTTTTCATAAATGTTAACAATGTGATGTGTAGGGGGATTAAAAGTACTAGGTCATCTCATATTCAAATTAGCATAGGCACCATTCAGATCCGGATGATCTCTAAACAAAAATCCAAGGTTTAATTTTCTCTCAAAAAAGTTTCAACTGAATGATAATATCTTCAATATTTGCTTTCCAGGATGGGACAAAGTTTAGTCCTTTCTCAAAAAGGTCTGCCTTTCACTAGATATTGATGCATGACTAAAATTATAGACTTTAAAATCCGCCTTGGAGTTGTAAACTACTGTACAAATCCCACCAGAAGTTTCTAGTTGAATCTCCTTCTCCCTTTACCCCTCCCTCTTCCCGTCTGGGAAGGTGCACAATATTGAGATCTGTGGTTCCCCCTCACAGACGTCCTTTCCCTCTGATTCATTAACCTCTGGGATCTCCTCTGGGGGGGCTCCTAAATGGTCAATATCATCTGAATGGTCTTGTTCAGTTTCATTACTGCGTAAATAATCATTGATCTCGCTACCATCACCAATAAAATCATTAAGTCCCTGTAGTTGATTTATTGAAGGGGGAACATGATAGCCCTGCCCATTTTCATAATCCCTTTGGTCTCTCAACAATTTTCCTGTTTCTTAACTTTTACTTCAGTAATGTTCTTCTCTATGTTAGTAAATACAGCTCTATATTCATTAAGCTTATTGTCAAATAACAAATCAGCCTGAATACTATTGTCTAATCTAATAATATTTCTGTCCAGGTTACACATTTTGCTATCATTATCGTTAATTAAAACAGCTAAAAGTTTGCATCCATGTTTATTAAATAACACTAATAACCTACGTTGCATTGGGGAGCCCTTAGTTAAACCAGTCGGGTATTTCCATGTTTGCAGTTCTTTTGGGATTTGTTCCTGCCTCAAACATTGTCTTAGATAACAATTTTCTAATTGAAGTTTTTTGAATTTAAAAATATATCCCCAAAATCTCCATGCTTTACCTTCACTGAGCCAGTCTCTAACAGAAAACTGAACCGTAATTTCACTTTCTCTATGCAGAGCCACCAGATTGGTGGCTGATTTTTCTCACTGAAGAGACCCGGTGCAGTACTCATAGGCACATTCTCTCTTAACCTGTGAAATGGACTAGTTCTTTGAGCTGGGGTGATAAAAGAAGCACTAGTACCTTGTGAAATATTCAGTAAAACTTGTGAATCATTAAGAATGTAAGGAATACCCCTCGCTTTATTAGTAGATAAAATGGCCACTTGCTGAAATAGTTCATTTACGAGCATGGTAAAAGTCCCAATAGAAGCTGTAATCTCTTGATAAGTTACATGGAGAACCTTCACTTCCCACATCTCCTTCCATTGTAGAAACCACAAATTCCAATCACAATGAAAAAACTTAGTAAATTCACGCCAGAAGACAGAAAAGGAACATTCCATGCTTTATTATACAGAAATTAAGCGCTTTCATCCTAGTACACTGAACTTAAAATCTACTGCCAATCATTAGCAGACCGGAGTTCCGCTGTGGTGAACCCTAACCGGGAAAAGCCAAAAGATACAACAACACTGGACTTCATCAGAATAAATACATACATTACATCACCCTATTTTATACAGCTCAACAAATCATGTGAAATACCAATTAGGCTAATAAGTTAATTGATAAACTCCCATACAATTTATTCACATAAAACCTTGCCAAATACTGAAAATATGTCAAGTTAAAATATATATACACTACATCCAAAAATAATTCTTAGGTACCCTGTAAAAAACATTAAAATCAATCATATATACCAAAAAAATCCCATTAACACAAGATAAAACTACATAAAGTAAGCTGCCTTTAGCCTCAAAATACTACTTAAGGACACCTGTTCATTAAGTCCAGGGGATTCAGTGGCATTACATCTAATCTACCACTTGAGTTCTTTATACTCTAAAAATCGTCAGAAGGCCCCCCCACCCAGAACCAAGATCAACATGATCTATAGCAAAAAATTTAAAATGGTGATGGGGGTGTTGTTCTTGTATAGGGCATTCCTGTCGTCTTTTGTTCAAATATCATACATATGTTGATATATTCTATTTCTTAATGCCCTTTTTGTTTTTCTTATATAATACCCCTCACATGGTTGACATAGGGCAATGTAAACAACCCCTTTGGTAAAACAATAATATTTGTAAGTAGGCTTTATGGCTCCAAAATTCTTTACTCGAAAACTATCTCCTTCTAAGATGTATTTACACTGAGGACAGTGTCAGCATTTTGCCATACATCCCTTATCATAGCTAGGTTTTCACCTCCCTAAAACATTTTGAAGCAGACATATTTTTGTGTAAACAGTCCTTGGTTTTTCACCTACTATTCTAAGATCATCTGACCATGGTACTCCATGCACTACCAACAAATAATAGATTTCTAATTGGATTGGGAGAAGATTAACTACTTACAGCACAACATCAACAAAATACCTTGTATAGTAAGCTAGTATTTAGCAAATGTGATGAGTATATTACCCACATGTTGATTGACAAAATAGATCATTAATCAGATCTAAGTTCACAAATTAGCAGCTAACAAAAGGAAGAGCAACTGACCGTAAGTGGAAGAGTCAAAGAACACTAAACCAGTAGAAGTGGTACATTTTCAAAAGGGAGATTTGGCTAGTATCAGACATTGTCATAGATAAAGGGCATAAAGGGCAAAAGGGTTCCAGCAACATTTTGCACAGTGGACATACAACAAGTCAAAACTTAGAATTAAAAAAATAACAGAACCCAAGCTACATTCGGCTAACATGCCAGTAAATTGAAGCTGAAATGATTTATCTTTAAATACCTCTACAGCTGGAGTGAAAAACGAATTAGTGTCGTGCATCAGTGTATGCTAGCAGAAAGAGGGTGATAATGTGACTGCAGAATACAGCAGCCATATTACAGTGATAAGGGAATAAGACAAACCAACAGAAGTAAAACAAAGCAATGTTTGGAAACAGAGATAAATCAGTGTCACATTTTTAACTGTACACTGAATGAAGAATTAATTGTTCAATGAGTTTTTACTAAATGTAATGTAGAGGATGAGGTACTCACACTCGTCACACCCTCTGTTTTTACTGAATGTAATGTAGAGGATGAGGTACTCACACTATGTCTGGTTTCACTAAATGTAATGTAAAGGATGAAGTACTCACTTTCATCACACCCTCTGTTTTTACTAAATGTAATGTAGAGGATGAAGTACTCACACTCATCACACTTTTGTTTTTACTAAATGTAATGTAAAGGATAAGGTACTGCACTTCTCCCCTCTAGGTTTTCGAATATTAGCTAAAACATTGTCTTCCTCCATAGTGCCTTTTTTTAGGCAATTTCAAACTGAAAGTACGCCCAACACAGCAAATTAAACCCAAAAAATCTAAAGGTATTACTGCTCAATGCTAGGAGTCTAAACAAAAAAACTCCACTCCCTAGAAGCTTTCTTTACCCTAGAGAATGCTGACATCTGTGTGGTCACTGAGACAGGGTTTAAAGCCACGGAGAGCACACCAACAGTGCAAGGTTATAATGCCTTCCACACATTTAGGCCAGCTATTACACAGGCAGGGACTAAAGGTGGAGGTTTCTCTATTTACATCAGAAATAAATACACTTCAAGGCTGGGCAAACAGGACAATGTACTTGAGCTAATTCATGTTCAAATCACCATAGATAAAATCTAATATCACTTTCTTGCAAGCTATAGGCCCCCCTCTATTACCCAGGAAACCCATATAATGTATTTCAACTTAATAGAAACAGTAACTATCCAACCCAGCACCATATCCATGGGTGACTTTAATGACCCTACTATTAACTGGGAATCCTATATGACACCAAATGTAGATGCACAGGGATTCCTGGATTTTGTAAGCACAAACTCCCTGGACCAGATAGTCAGTACACCAACCAGGGGTGCAACCATACTGGATTTGGTCCTCACTAATATAGGAGACTGCTGCACACCCCCTACTGTAATGCCTTCCCCGGCAAGGTCAGACCACAAAATGGTCTCCTGTGAAATAAAAATAAAACCTGGACCCCCAGCTAAACCTGGAATATTCAGGAACTATTCTAAGGCTAACCATCTGCTATTAATAGAGAACCTGGCAAAATTTCAAGCCCCCCAAAACATTGACAACACTGCTGCCTATGCAGAACTGTTCACAGAAACCCTGTACAAGCATGTTATCAGCTGCACAGAGGTAGCTGTACCCACCAGGAAGAAGTACAGAACTAACTCACAAATCAAGCCACCCTGGTGGAATTACAAAATCAATAGCCTGTATAACAGGAGGAAGACAATCATGGCAAAAATTAGGAGGTGCAGCACCCAGCAGGATAAAAGCACTCTCATCAAACTAAACAAACAGCTCAGAGGACAAATAAAGTCTATCAAAGCCAAATTTGAGGTAAGTTTGGCCTCCCAGCTAAGGACAATCACAAAGCATTCTTTAGTTATGTCCGCAACTTCAAAGGCAATACACAATTGTGTGCAGAACTCCTTGTAAATGGAGCCACCTATACTGAGCCAGAAGATGTAGCAAACCTTCTGGCTGATAAATTCAGCTCCAACTTTACTCCTCTCCTCCCCCTCAACCTTCCCTCAGGAAATATCATCAAATATATCTCCTCCTACTATCACTAAGGAATAGGTCCTTAATGCTGACTCTAAGACCAAGAACACTGCATCAACAGGCCCAGAAAATATCCCAGGATACCTTCTAAATAGCATGAAACATGACCTATCAGGGCCTCTGGAATTAGTATTTTACTGTAGCCTCCAAACAGGCTTTGTGCCTCATGAATGGAGAAAGGCAACAGTCATCCCTCTGCGCAAAGGTGGGCCATTTACAGACCCTGGAAACTACAGACCCATAAGACTTACTAGTCTTGTATGTAAAGCCATGGAAAGAATTATCATAGAGGTGATCAATAGAGATATAGTAAACCTCCAGACACTGGACCCAACCCAGTCTGGTTATGTCAAGGGCAGAGCAAGCCTACTCAATCTGGTGGACTTCTTTGAGAAGGTCACCAAAGCAAAGGATGAGGGCAAAATCGTTTACACTGCCTACCTTGACCTGGCCAAGGCATCTGACACAATACCCCACTCAGGCATTGTTGACAAACTCAAGAGGTTAGATACAAACCCGTATGTCAACCTAGTAGATAGCCAACTGGCTCACAGACAGGACCCACAATGTTAGAATTGGGGAGTCCACTTCTACAAAGAGGCCAGTCACAAGTGGAGTCGATCAGTCCTTGGAGAGCTCCTTTTTGGCATTTACTTCTCAGAAGTCAAGGCCAATGTCAGTGGTCTCCGGCTGACTAAATTTACAGATGATTGCAAATTAGGAGCTGTGATTGAATCTCACACTGACACGCATGTTCTCCAGGAGGGGCTGACACAGACAAACAAATGATGTCAGAGCCATGGACTAAAACTAAATGCCAAGAAAGGCATAATAGTATCCTTTGGGAAGTAAGTCATCCATCCCTGGTAACTATCATATTGACAACACACCACTTAGAGTTGACCCAGTAGTCAGGGACTTAGGGACACACAAAAATAGTAATCTAGCCTTTGACCATCATGTGTCTACAGTGATGAGGAAACCATTTTGTGTTGCACAACTTATAAACAAAGGTACGGCATCTAACTCCAAGGAAGTGATTGTTCCACTGTATTCTGCATTCATGAGACCTGTTATTGAGTACAATGCCCCCATTGGTATGTACCTAACCAAGCATATCCAACAACTGGAACATCCACAGAGGTTCCTCACTAAAAGAATACACGGCATAACTAAAATGTCCTATACAGACCACCTCAAGGCCCTATCCCTGTATTCTGTATCCTACATGCTTTTGAGGGGAGATCTATATCTGACATACATGGCATTGTCAGACCCCACTCTGATGGACCTCCTGCACATCCACAAAACAAACAGCACCAGAATTACCCGTTCTAAAGACTTAAACCTTGCTTGTGATATAAATAGGACCTGCTGGAGTGATAGGTATGTATACCAGAGACTACCACGTCTAAGGAGCAGGCTCCCTATCCATGTGAAGCAGAGTTCCTCCCTAACCAGTTCAAGTGCATCTTGGACAATTGGATGGGAAACCGGAAATTCATCCCTGGTTTGGCAACTATGTCTCTAATGGACACAGGTAACCTGTAAATGGTTCATCTCCCAAACTCATGCCTACACTTATCAAGGGTATCAGAACTTGTCAGAAATTTAGGATGCATGGCTAGGCTTAAAACAGCCCCTGTGGTTGTTAGCCTAGTAAACACCTATGAACCTACTAAATGTAATGTAGAGGATGAAGTACTCACACTCATAACACCCTCTTTACTTTCTGCCAACAAATAAATCCAGTGTGAAATAAGGATGGTCCTATCAGACTGGGATGGAACAGGTTCATCTAGGATCAGAGGGGGAGAATGGTAGAGGATGCAAAAACCACACCCAGATAACTGCTGTCCATGCTACTAGGGGAGATTTATGGCAGGTAGGTTTACTTTTCATTCAGGGAATACTGCATTCGTTTATGAGGCAGGAATCCTGAGATTGATCTGTATTTTCTTTAACTTAATTTAGATTAAGGTGATTTTTCCAGCAACTAATCTGTTTTGATTACCTCTTTACTAAATAATATAACTGTATTCATTTATTTCTCTATTAATATTTACTGACATCTCATAATGAAAAAAATCATGCCA
The DNA here is from genome assembly GCF_019279795.1 of Protopterus annectens. Classification (NCBI taxonomy): domain Eukaryota; kingdom Metazoa; phylum Chordata; order Ceratodontiformes; family Protopteridae; genus Protopterus; species Protopterus annectens. The sequence continues at coordinate 1,067,694,444 of NC_056743.1, forward strand.
CTTCACATGACAGAAGTAAGATTGCAGTTTATTTTATCTGTTTGTTGACCAGGCAAGCCCAGTGGACACAGCTGCCCCTTTTCAAGGGCATTTCATAAAAGTGTAATATGACTATGGGCCATGCTCAAACTTTGCCACATCATGTCTAGTGAATTTGTAAGATGAGTGGCCATTAACAGGAGGGTGCTATTCAGAAAATCTAGCTAAACGGCAAGACCAGGTTATGTGGTCAGCCATGCTATACACTAATGACTATATACTGAAATGCTGTGTATGACAATGAGGCATAAATATGGCCATAGATATGAACTCAGCCATATGGCCATTATCAGACAAAATACATCAGAAGAATATACTTGAGGTCAGCACAGCCATTGTAAATCTGTATCTACAGGAGATGCAGGTCATCCAAGCATGCTTAACATTTCATGCCCTCCATGGCACCACCTTTGTGGACCAGTACAGTGTGGACAGGGACACCATGTAGGAAATTGTGTCTATGTGTCAACCTCACCAGTAGTCCTGTGGGAGTTGTGGAGTACGTATTCCATTCGATATAAAGGTATGTTTTACACATATTGGCTGCAGGAAGACTTCAAGTGACCTGCTTGGGACATGGTGAGGATATTCTAGGCATCCACCTAGTGAATATGCTGTGGGCAGTACATGTTGTTTCCATATACCCCTGAAATACTGTAAGAGTTCTATAATATAGCCTGGTTCCTGAAGTACTAGTGCCCCTAGACTGTACCCACATTGAAATAAAGACCCCACATTCTGAACCACAAAGGGTATCACTCCATCAACTGCCAGGTGGTCTGTAATGCACAGGGTATCATCTATAATATGTATGCAAGCTACCCAGGCAGTTTTTCATAACTTACATATATGGCACACATGTGAGCTTTATCAACAGTTTGTGAGGGATGACTTCCCACACCCATGTCTTATGGGTGATATTGGATATGCCATAAAACCCTGCTCATGTCAACCATCAGAAATCCGCACCATCAAATTGACTAGGGGTACAGTCATGCACTATTGTAACCAGAAATATTACAGAGTATGTGTTTAGGCAGCTGAAGTTAGGCTTTTGCCGTTAGGATACATCCAATGGTGCCCTGTAGTATGATCCACCACATGTACAAAAAATACTGACCCTGTGTGCTATATTGCATACTTTTATTGTTGGGAATTGCTAGACCTGCAAGAGACCTCCCTGCCATAACTAATTTCTATCACTACAGGCTGCAGTAGCTGAAACAGATGAGGAGTCGGAGGAGAAGATAAGCAGGGTATGACCATGCCAGACAGAGGCAGGCACAGTACAGCATGGCAATACCAAAAAGGCAATACATTGCATATAGCATTACAATATAATTATCCAAGAGTTAATCCAGTGCGCTACAGTAAAAGTGATGCATGTAAAAGTACCAGACTGTGCTTACCTATGTATAGGCTGGCCATGATGTGCATTGGACATAGGCAACCCAAATAACAATGCACAAAAGGCAGAGAATAGTTATCATTTGCACAAGTAGACAAGGGGGTACAGGAGTGTACATCTTTTGCAGGAAAGTGTGTGACTGCTGAGGTGTAACAAAATGAAATGTGTATTTATGGGTAGAGTGAGAACCTGCTTTTAGCATGTTAATGTGTGGAAGGGCCAGGTTTAGTGTGTGTGTGTGTGTGTGTGTGTGTGTGTCATACTTGAGCCTGTAGGTGTGTATGTATGTATGCATGTATGTATGTATACAGGGACACAGTTTCAGCATGTGGTGTAGCACTGTGGCTTGGCCTACTAGACAGGTCAAGGGCATGCATGACAGAGGGTTCAGCTTCCCATGCATGTCCCCACCCATGAGAGATGGCTCTGTGAGTGGTTGCACTCACTGCACCATGAACTTGTCTCAGTGGTGGTGTGCTATGTGACCTATACTGAAGTCCACTAGCAAATGTGCCAAAATGGCCAAAGCTATGGGGATGGCCTCTTGTGGACATAGATACCTCCACAGTTGATGTTGCTGTGGAAGTGATAGCACTGCAGGAGTGGAATCTCCCTCATTCATGGCCATGTTGGCTAACATTTGTAGATGTATGAGAATGGCCCCTTATTCCTGACAGATGACCCAGAGAAAACCCTACATGATTCAATGTGTGATTCAGTCTATCCAATAAATTGTACATAAAGGTCATGCACTCCTGTAGACCAGTATGCATATCCTAGATAACCTTCACCATCTCTGCCATGGCTGTGGTGAAACTAGCCTCTGAATCTATGATGGCCCTGTACATACATTGGGTGACAGCTACCAAAACACCAATTTCAGGGGGGTGATGGTAACCATACCTGTGGCGAGCACCATTAGCAACCCAACAGTGTGGACCTCCATTGCCCACAAGTGCTAGGGGCAGATGTAGACATCTCTTCTCTGGATGTCCCCACAGTTTGCAGATCTACAGTGTCCCTAACAACGTGTCCGCTATTTAATTTTTGTATTTCCAAGCTATCTGCAGGCATAGAGACTGTGTCCATGCTATGAGTAGGGTAGGTGACAGTCACTCTCCCTCTGTCCAACACTCACCCTGAACTTCCTTTCTCTGCTAGCTCACCTCCACCATCATTAGCAAAGGATACAGATTTTCCAACATCAGATGGGGCAGTTCCACAGTGCTGGTGTCAGATAAAGATTCATGTGTGAATCCACCAAATCAACAAGTGTACAGTGTAAGTAGAACCCAGCACCACTACTGCACATGCAACTGATATCTTTACAACTATAAAACTATGATTACAATTAATAAGCCTGGCCATAACTCATGCAGATGAACATGAGACTTGGGTTCCTTATGTACCTGTATACCATATGTCAGACAGATTTTATGAACATTACACTGACTATGTGGTAAGGAGGAGTTGCAGCTATTGATAATATGAAGTAGGTCTGTATACCTGGGTCGTCTGCAGTAGAAACTGTGTGGGACCTGTCCACTCTGCATCAACATCCATTGCTGCACTACAGGGTTCCATGGAGATAGTACTGGCTGTCAGTGAAGATAGGAGCTCCTCCATCTATATCAGAGGTGGTGCAGTTGAAGGACTACCACCACTTGCCCCAGTTCCAATGTCATGGCTACTGCTTGTAAGGTGGCAGCTCAGATCGTGTTCATAACCCTGTGGTGGACCATGTTGTAGCTGTGGCCCTAACCACTCACAGGATCTACATCACTGTTCATTTCATCCCAAGCATGGTTACAGAAGAGCTGGTTGGGTACATGGAGATGAAGGGCCTGTAGTACCATTTCATTTTCTGCATCCTTAAAGTTGGGATTGCGGGTGGACATGGATGGGCTTTCAGATCTCGCACTTTTTTTTTTTAAGGGCCTTGTTTTTATGCATTGCTATGTTGGCATGGAAAGAGGACAACCGATGACCTTTTTCTTGCATGGCCTTAAAAAAATCTGTAGAATCGTCCCATATTGCTAGGTCATATATTATACTCTATTGGTGCCTGGCAGTTACCCACAATATTTAAGGAAAGGTCAGGCACTGTATCTGTATCTGTATTGAGCACATACTCCCCACAAAATAATTATAAAAGTGAAACTAAATGGCAACCTTGACTACTACAATTCCACTTTAACCAAGGTTGTGGCTAATTATATATGTGCAAGGAACACAGCAGTAAAATAGAATGAACATTACTCAGAATATGAGCCCAGGTGTGTGTCTAGCATCTAGCTTCAAAGCATAGCAGTCGACTACTTGCAGTACACTTGCAATGTACCCCCTAAGACAGCTTTGACCAGTACATCTTAAAATTACTGACAAAATGGCATCTCTCACGGGCATTAAATTCAAGGACTAGTCAAAGCTAATGTTATATAATGGAAATAATTGTGTAAGAAGCAGCACCTACCTTATACAAGTACATATCTGACTTAGAAGGAATGCTCTTAACAAAATCAGTTCACAGAATTCAAACTCCTTTCACGGAAGTTTACTTCCATAGTGCAATGAGGCTATGTCTACTTATATGGTGGAGATTCACCCCTCTGGGCATGATCATTATGCTAATTAGGTATCTTGTCATTACTGTATCTGAATCATTCAAAATGTGCAATGAGCATACCTGATACACTGAGCAAAGTGCTACATCCTGTGTGCACACTGTGCACCTGCTAGCAGCTCCAAGCACGCAGGGTATGCAGAGGATTTTAGGACTGAAATAATTCTTCCCATAATTAACCACCTGAAGGTGGAGTCAAGGTAGAGCAAGTATTCTCAGCAACAAACAGGGATGGAGGACTGCTATATTTCACATCTTAAAAGTGCCATTGGAAGCATTATAATACAGTATCTGTATTTTATTATTTTGCCAGCTTTTGAGCAAATGAGTTACCTGTTGATGCCTGGAGAATAAGACATGTGAGAACTCTTGTATGCTAATTCCATCATTTTCTCTGAGATCTTTGGAAGTTAGACAGTTATGGCTAGAAATGGTGAGGGTAGTACTCCTTTTAGAGCTCAGAGGTGATGTGAGGAGGAGTCCAAGATTTTGCTGGACATACCCCATAAGAATTACAGCTCTAGGATCCTGCAAAAGGGCTATACTGGGTTACAGTAGAAGGCTGATGCCTGGAATAGTTTGACCAAAGCTTTCACCTATGCTACTGGCATCCTACATATGGGCAAACTTTGCCATCACCACTACAATGACTTGAGTCAATACAAGCCTGTCCTAATCTGTTGACAGGCTAAAGTTAGGGTGCAGTCACCAACTTGGTACTGTAAGTATACCATCTTATAGCTAAACAGATAACCTGCCAATATATGCCCCCATCCAGTTTATCATTGTGCCCTGTTTATGCCTCTAGCACTTGCAGAGATTTACAGGAACAGGGAGTAGCAGAGGAATACACTTGAGTGATGTGTTAATTATACATGCTGTAATGAAAACTTTCCTCTTTTGCATAATAACAGCTGTAGCTGTTAAAAATAAATCTGGTACCGCATCTGTCAGTACTGGCATAGCTTAAGGTTAGTAGCACTACTGCACACTGTTAGATGCATGCTTCTGCTTCCCCTATTCACCTATGTCTTATATTCCCATTTTCAACCTATAATTTGGTCAAAAAGTATATAACCATAACACACACACGTCCACAAATGTCTTATTAAAAAAAAATCATCTTTCTGTGGTCATATGTTTTCAATAGGTCACAGACAGAAACATTGATGCACATATATAACCACTGAGACAAAACCCTTGTTGTCCAATGACAAAAATGAAGTCAGATCCTTGTCATGTGTTTTGACTTTGCCATTAGTCAAATAAATGATCTAAGTGTCACTGTGAATCATCATGAAAATCTTAAAGTGAATTTAGTGCCCTTACTTTAACTGCTCAAAGGCACAGCATACTCATAAAATAATTTGTAATGTGTCACTGCACTGGGTTAGGGTTGAATCCCCAGAGAATTGTATTTTGCTCTGCATTGCTCAGTTTGCAGTCTGTAAATCACTTTAGCTAGCAGATCTAAGATACTCTGTCTCTGATACCCTCCCTGTGGGAGGAATAAAGATGTCTTGTTGAATTGTCAAGTAGTTTATTCAGTTAAGAAGGTAGATGGACAGATGTTCTTGTTCTAATACATTACATTCAACAGGTCAATTATTTAAAGGCAGTTACAGACAATGCTGAGAAGGTCCAGGGGAGATGAATAAGGAAAGTCTGGGAGATGATAAAACAAGGAGTCAATCCCAAAGCTTGGAGGTTAGTCCCTTATTTGAATATTTCTGAAAGACCTGTGAGGCTTTACCAGCTCTGCAGCCTGTGGAACCTCATTCCTAGTTGAAAATTTTTATTATTTATTTTTAACAAACAAAACATGACAACACTCCATGAACTACCATTATATAACTATATTTAAGAAAGCACTTTCACCTGAGCTTCATCAGGTCCATCTAATAGAGGGGGTTTGTAGAGTGGTTTACAATTTGATCATTGAAAATGCTTGCTTTTACAAGGTTTTCACCAGACTTTATTAGCCTGTTTTGTATCGTATGTAATATGAGAGGCTGTGTCTACTTTTATGAGGCTCATATCTCCTGAAATACATCATGAAAGACTAATTGTCTCTTGTTTGGCAAAAAAGGATTACAGTGCCTGCTTTTAAGAGGCTCATATACATGACTGATGTGACCAGTCCCCATTCTTCTTCCTGATTAAAACAGACATTTTTATAAGCAGGGGAGGTAGTCACTCAGAGCCACACTAGATGACTCCCATTTTTTGAACAATATATGCATCCAGAGAAATAGCTTACAATGGAAACAAGTCACAGTGCTCATTTTCACAGAGTTCATGGAAGTGCTTAAGTAGGAGGAAAAATGTAAGTACAATTTGAGACATTAGAATATTTTTTATAGGCTTTTTGTGCCCATGGAATAAAAATTACCAAGTGGTAAACTACAGAGTATACAAAACTTTTAATAAAAATAAGTATCTCTTCTTTGAGCATAGGCCAAAAAGAAGTTATGTACTCACCATAACATTCCATGTTTGTAGTCCATCTTGCCCTTCATTCTTACATATGGGTTCGGAGCCGATCCTTGGCTCCGACTCGGCCGATTACAAAGCTTGAAGTCTCTAAGTTGGCTCGTGGCAAGGTAGGTATCCCATAATGCACTAGTAAGAATCCCCAGATCTTGTTTGCTGCTGTCTATAAAAAAAGATAGAAGGTATTTCCACAAGGAAAAAACAAAGATGAAAGATCCCCAACCCTAAGGAAAACAGACACTATCTTGTCTCCAGATCCTCCAAGGATACATGGACGGGGGTAGGTGGGTGGGTTCGTAAGAATGAAGGGCAAGATGAACTAGAAATATGTAACGTTATGGTGAGTACATAACTTTTTTATGTTCTGTATTCCTATCTCGCCTTCATTCTTATATATGGGACAGCGTCCCTAGCATCTTTTTCTCAGTTGGCTCACGGGAATACACTCCTATGAACCGTGGAACCAAAGGACACTCTACCCCTGGAGGCCAAGTCCAATTTGTAATGAGTCAAGAAGTGAAAAACGAACCACTGAGCAGAGTCAAGAAAAATTAATTGTAGATCCAAAACTTTTATTTACCCACGTAGAACCGAAACAAGTCAAACAAGCGCTTTTGCTCGGATATTCCGAGCTTTATCAAGTTGACATCACACCATATAGCAGCCATTTAAATAGTTACATTCATAAATCAATTAATCAATTAAAATCTCACAATTGAAACCTCTTATAGTTTAAAAGAATGGAGTGACTGACATTACGTATACCAAAACATTCATAGCAAAAATGTATTACGTGCCAAGTTACTCAACATATAAAATATAATGTAATTGTTGACATTGACCACCTCAAAAATCACTGTAACCTATGATAAATCAAATGAATTATTTGATGTTAAAAACCTCCATATATAATATTGAAAACAATAAGTTATTGTACATAGTACTTATAAAACTATAAAATGAAAGGAAACATATATCATAAAAATGTATCATAAAACATATATCTCATAAAAAATACATATGTCATGAAAAGGGGAAAGGGAGGGAAGTTGGCCATTGGTTGAAAAATGTATATTTAAGACTATAACTTAAAAGTTTCTCATAATCTTGCTCTTCTAAGTTTTAACACTGGTTTGATACTAATCGTGTCATTTAGCCCAGGCAGTTTCCCAGCATCCAGCCTTAATTGCCAGACCAATTCCCTATACTCGAGAGTTGATTCCCAGTCACCACCTCTTACATCATGATTAACTTGTTCAAGAATAATAAATTTAAAGTTCCAGTTAGGACAAGAAAGGGAATGTTTAAATAAGGCATTTGATTCCTTATTTTTCGATATCTCATAAAAATGCTCATACATTCTTTTTCTCATTTCCCTTTCCATTTTGCCTACATAGAAACTTGCACAAAAAGTGCAGAAAGCTAAATAAACAACCCCTTTTGAGCTGCATGAGAAATATGAATGAGATTTAATTTTCATTTTTCTGGATGGAAGATATACACCCACATCATCCAATATTGCATGGCACTGATTGCAGGCTCCACATTTATAGGTGCCTGCCTTTTTGCCAGTCTCTTCTCTTCCCTTTCTTGCTTTCCTTTCAAACATCTCTTTAAAATTAATACCTCTCTTCTTAATAAATCTAGGTTTAACCGGTAAAAGTTCTTTGAAATCGTCATGTGACGTGAGAACTGGCCAATATTTTTTAATGATCCTTTCTATTTCGTAAGCGTTATCACAATCTGTGTAAATAAAATTTGACCCACGAAAATCATCTCTAGTTTTTGGCAATGGGATACTATGTGTGTTGCAAAGAACAAGGCAGGAAACCACTGGATAAACACTTTATATAAGTAAAGCTTTCGGATACAATCCTTTCTCAATACAAAACAATGCATAGAACCAGCTCTTTATATATAGGTCCAAATATATCACATGACATGCAGCCAAAATCACATGATATGTCATCCAAATCACAAAAACATTTTAAAGAAACATTTTAAAAAAAACTTTTTTTAAAAAAAACTTTTTTTAAAAAACTTAATACAAAAACTTGAAATACTTTAATAAAACTTTAAAAAATATATATATTTAGATAAAACTTCAGGCTAAGAGAGATTAGCTCTACTTAATTTAACTAAAATAGGTTTGAGACTGACTTGGCTATTCAAGCCTGGTTTTGAATCACTCATAAGTCTCAAGATCCATTCATATTCTTTAATTTCTAAGTGATTATTTAGATCCCCTCCCCTAGGTGTAGGTGTAACGTGGTCAATAATTCTAAACCTAAAAATGTGTGTTGCCCTTGCCAAGCAGTGGAAAATATACTGAGTTTCTTTGCTCATACACTTCCTTGAACAATGTATCAAATAAATCAAGTGGATAGCCCCTTTCTAAAAACATTTCTTTTAATGTGTTAACTTCATGAATGAAATCAGATTCAGTACTGCACATTCTAGATGCCCTGATTAATTGTCCCTTAAGAATTCCTCTTTTCTGAGAAAAGGGATGGGCACTCTTGAAGTGTAGAAAGGAATTTGAAAATAAGGGCTTCCTGTAAATCTTAGATTGAAATGTACTATTGTCATTGTCTTTATAGAGATTAACATCAAAATAATGAAGCTGGTATGTTCCTACTGTGTGTGTAAAACGCAGAAAATTAGTAGTGTTGTTGATGTAAACAAGAAAATCTGAGAGTTGATCATGAGTTCCATCCCATAAAATACATATATCGTCCAAAAACCTCAGATAAAACAACAAGTGTTGTTCCCAAGGAGGTTTAAAGACGTACATGTGCTCCCATCTATGGAGAACCACATTAGCATAGATGGTTGCACATGGAGCTCGCATGGCAACCCCCCTGCGTTGCTTGAAAAGTTCTCCATTAAAGAACACAAAATTATTGTCCAAGACAATGTTCATCAATTCAATTAATAAATTGATTAAGTTTCCACCTAGGTTAGTCTCTTGAGTGAAAAAATCACCAAACCAATCTAACCCTGTGTCATGTGGTATACTGGGAAAAAGATCTTTAATGTCAATTGTTACCATGACCAGGTTAGGAGAGAAACTGCTGCATGGAATGTTTTTCAAAAAGTCCCACAAGTCTTTACAAACATATTTTAACAAATGAGTAAATTTTTTTGTTACATGATCAATGAATTTTGCTAGTGGCTCAGTGATACTGTCACCACCTGATATTATTGGTCTGAAAACTAGCGGGTCTACACCCTTGTGAGTTTTAGGTATCCCAAACAGTACTGGTAACCTAGGTTTAGGAACATGTAAGTAATTGAAATATCTTTCATTAATCACCCCTTGGAGCAAAAAGTCATTCAGGCAATATTTTATCTTTGAGAAAGCAATATTAACCTCATTTCTAGAGACCGTCATGTATTGTTCGTCATCCTGGAGCATATGATGAAGATACTCATCACAGTTGTTACCATACATGAGGACAATTCCCCCACCCTTGTCCGGTTTCATTGTTCTAATATTTTCTGTTTTTAACATGTTGATAAATTCAATTTCGGCGGGTTCCAAATTCACCTTTTCTTGTGAACCATAGTTGGATGACATGCTCCTAAACACGTTTTCCACTAATTCCTCAAAGAGTTTAATTAACAAATGCATGGGGGGATTAAAAATACTTTTTCGATTTAAACCTGAAGTGTTTTGTACCTGATATTTGAACAAATGCTCCAAGTTCAAACTTCTAGTGAATAATTTCAGATCAATCAGGGTCGAAGGTATGTCACAACTTTTGGAAGGAACAAAATGCAACCCTCGGGTGAAAACATCAAAAGCAGTATTGTCAAGTGTTAAATCCGTATAGTTATAAATAGTAAATTTAGATTTAGTGAGTAAAGTACATGCACCTTGAGTGGAGTATTTAATACCATTGTCAGGATCAGTATTGTGTGCAATACTAACACTTGGATCTAATAGTGTGTCATTATCAGGGAGAAATTGAGCTTCCATCATTCCTAGTTGTTCCAGGAGCGTGGAGGTTGTTTCTGCCTCCATACCCAGGGGCCTCCCAGGGTGTTGGTGAAAATCCTGTGCAGAACCTTTCCGCCCCTTTTCCGCCAGTCTTTCACTTCTACGTGGGGGATCATCTCCCAAGGCCACTGAAGCATCATTTGCTTCATTTTGTTTGTGATGAACCTCACTTCTAGGCAAATTAGTCGAGGGATAAGCAATACCATCCTTATAATCCATTAAATCCCTCTCTAATTTCCGCATCTTTCTATTAATGACCTTTGTGCAAAATAAATCTGCATCCTCAAACACCTTTTCATAATCAAATTTGACTGACGGAAAATTGACATCCATAACAATACTGTTATTCAATGTGTTCAAATCATTCATTAAAACATTTAATTTAGATTCATATTCCTCTACCATAACACCCAACATCTCGACACCTGCCTTATCAAAAATATCACACAGTTTTTTATAATAAACAGTACCAAACTGAACATTGTTTGGAAATTTAAAAAAGGGCAGGCCTTTTGGTATGCGCTTTACATTCATGCATTCTTTTAAGTAATCAATCTCGAGTTGGTTGTTCTTTAAGGAATAAAGCTTTTTTCTAAATTCCTCAAAATCATTGTCAATTCTAGCAGTTTTACTAGCAGGAACAGTACCTTTGTTAAATGTAAACTGCTGCCCTGCCCAGTTCGAGAAATGAAAGTCTTTATGTTGTTGTTGCTTCTCCGTTCTTGGAGCCCTTGGTTTCATCGGTAGTTCTTGTCGCTCACAACGTTCATTCCAGTCATTACTTTTGGCTCTCATATTATTGGAACCAAGTTGCAAACAAGATGCAGAAGGAAAAACATTGTTGTTATCCACACCAGCTCCTCCAGCCTTTTTCTTCGTTTGTGCAGCGTGCTGCTGATTCGCAAATAGGGGGCTGACGTCTGTGTTAGCTCCTTTCAGAAGCATAGTGAGCTCAGCCAACGTCGCAAGTACCTTGTTAAACTCTGCTCGAGTTACCGGTATTTCAGTATTACTGTCCTTAAATGCTTCTGGTGTGTTAACCAGGTTAAAGACATCCGCTTCAGCAGCCATAACGCCAGCACCAAAACAAAATCCAACGATCCAACAACGAGCCAAGAAGTGAAACACGAACCACTGAGCAGAGTCAAGAAAAATGAATTGTAGATCCAAAACTTTTATTTACCCACGTAGAACCGAAACAAGTCAAACAAGCGCTTTCGCTCGGATATTCCGAGCTTTATCAAGTTGACATCACACCATACAGCAGCCATTTAAATAGTTACATTCATAAATCAATTAATCAATTAAAATCTCACAATTGGAACCTCTTATAGTTTAAAAGAATGGAGTGACTGACATTACGTATACCAAAACATTCATAGCAAAAATGTATTACGTGCCAAGTTACTCAACATATAAAATATAATGTAATTGTTGACATTGGTCACCTCAAAAATCACTGTAACCTATGATAAATCAAATGAATTATTTGATGTTAAAAACCTCCATATATAATATTGAAAACAATACACCAGTAATAAATCTCTAGACTGGGTCCGAGGTATGGGTTCAGTAATCAACTCAGAAAAAGTTGGGGCCTAAACTGGAATGTCAATGTCAATAACCTTGACCGGCTCTGAAGGCAGAGGAGCTGAAGAGGTACAAGGTTTGTCCAGTTTAGCAATTTTCTGTGGAGGTCCTGATTTAACAGTCAGTGTCGGAGACTGTCTTTTTACCGACTTGACCTTCTCTTTTTTAGAAGAGGGAGACCTGGAATGAGAGGATGAAGAACTGGCTAAATCCTCCTCAAAAGAAGGTTTAAGGAGACCTTTCAAGATCCATTTGTTCTTCCTTTCCTGGAGAACCCAAGAACTAAAAGAGTGGCAAAAGGTACATGTCTCCTGAAGATGTATGGCTCCCAGACAATAAACACAAATACTATGTCCATCAGTCAGGGACATTTTTTGAGAACATTTAAGACATTTTTTGAAACCTGAAGGTTTGTGATTTTTAGATTCCTTAGACATACTGTCACAACAACAATCACAAAATATAAACATAGAGGATGACAGGAAGAGAGGACAAGGTCCTCTAACTTAAACAGGCCTAGCCCTGCTCAAGAAAACACTACACACAAGGAAAAAACAACAGAGAACTAGGTCTTCTAACTTAAACTGCCCTAGCCCTGCTGACGAAACAACACACAAGGAAAGGCAATAGAGGACAAAGTCCTCTAACTTTATCAGGCCTAGCCCTGAAACAAAGGGAAGGCGAGATAGAGAACAAACAAGCAAGCAACAGACAAAGGCTAGAGTAGGTCCCAACTAAAAAACGAACATATGCCTAAGAAAAATTTTAGCAATAACTAGCACACAGGAAGAAAGGATACCAGTGAGGAAAGGCCTGCGGAAGGAACGGCCAACAATTCGCAACAACAATTTGCAATAAAATTCAGAAAAAACACACTAACTACTACTACTAGGTAAACAGTAAACTATTATAGTCAAAAAAGAACCACTATAAATTTTTGAATAAGCAAAAATTCCAACTTAGCCACAGCCAAGAAAGAGAGCACTTCTGAACTCGTAGATGCAGCAAACAAGATCTGGGGATTCTTGCTAGTGCATTATGGGATACCTACTTGCCACGAGCCAACTTACAGACTTTGAGCTTTGTAATTGGCCAAGTCAGAGCCGAGGATTGGCTCCGAACCCATATGTAAGAATGAAGGCGAGAAAGGACTACAGAACATCAGTACTTATGATCTAAAGAATGCAGCAGTGTGGAGTGCAGCCTAGGATAACAATTCTCCCTCTAATGCAAGTTACTGTAGAGAAATGTTGTTTAATGCAGGCCAAGTGGCTAGAATATCTCTACCTGGATAATGTGGGTTATCTGCAGTGAGAGGGAGAATGCCCCTGGTCTCAGAGCATGGTTCTATGGTGTGCCAGTCTGGGAACTTTGCTATTAAGCCTCTTCCTGGATCTAGCAGTTAGTAGAGCTCTTCTGTTCAGATTCTTCCTATCTTCAGGTTCCAGGTGGTGAAGTCAGTGCTAAAGAGGGCTAAATAGCTCTGTTCCTGGGTAGATAAAGTGCTGGAAACTGGGAGGGCTCAGGTGGTAGGGCAGTTAACCAGTCTCCTGAGAGATGGGGTGGTGCCATGAGGCCTGGGGGGGGGTAGATGATCTAAGAGGCTAATGTAACCAGTATGGGTGTAGGCTGTCAGTCAAGCAGGCTGGCGTTGGCCCTCTTTTCTCACTCCTGACAACAAAAGGAAAGCCCAAGTCCCAAATGAGCAGTATAAAACATTTTCAAATAACTAAAGGTAGCTGGTTAAATATGTACACATCTTGATGTAAAAAGCATTTTTAAACTGCTGAGAGTTACTGTTTAGGTTTGTACACATCTTGAGATCACAAAAATAAACAAGAGTGGTTTGTTTCTTGCATTACTAGCTCATCAGATAAACCATACCAAGGTAGATGCAGTAGTCTACAGATTAATGCCTTGATTGACTTTTTCATATTAACAGCAACAATTAGTGTTTATTAAATGTTTATATCCAAATCCTGGGTTAAATACTGTGGGAGTTTTAGATGTGTGATTTATGGATTAGTTTTCCGAGTGCAAGCACACTTTTGATGGAAATGCTTGAGTTTACACCAGGGCGGTGGTGGCATCCAGCCTGATCTGCCAGCTTAACTCCATTTTTCGAGGAAGGCATTTTTGTTTCCTTCAAATGGACCCATAATGAGCTTGTCCAGGATGTGGAAGTGTAAACCTCCATGGTCTGAGAACTCATGGCGTACTTTGCTGGTTGTACTTTGGGAGTTTTAGATTCATAGGTTCATAGGTTCACACTAAGCTATCTGCCCTAGGGCATTTATAAGCCTAGCCGTGTTTGGCTTTCGCCACCCATTTTAAATTAATTTTGCTATGCCCTTTTTCGAGGTTAGTATACTGTGCCTCTGTCTAACAGTGACACAGAAGTGATACCCGGGGTAAACCTACGATCTCCCATCCACTCATCAAGATTCCTCTTGAAGAGAGTCAATGAGGGACTCTGCCTAACCTGGACTGGGATTTTATTGCTGTATGATTTATGGATTAGTTTTCCGAGTGCAAGCACACTTTTGATGGAAATGCTTGAGTTTACACCAGGGCAGTGGTGGCATCCAACCTGATCTGCCAGCTTAATTCCATTTTTCGAGAATGGCATTTTGTTTCCTTCAAGTGGACCCATAATGAGCTTGTCCAGGATGTGGAAGTGTAAACTTCCATGGTCTGAGGACTCATGGCGTACTTTGCTGGTTGTTTTTGAGAATCTGGAGTATGATGCTAGACAGATGGTGTAGCACTGATTTTGAACTTGTTCACAATTTTCCCTATGTAAAAACAACTGTAGCCATTACACTGTGCATGGTATATCACATTACACTGTGCATGGTATATCACAAAAGCAGTGTTGCAATTACAGAACAAGTGCTATTGATTTTTCTGCTGAGTACTGGACAAAATAAGTAGTTCTTGTTGCTCATGTAGTTGTAGTAAGCATATTTATTCCTGAACATTGCATCAACATTGTCAATATACTCTTCCTGTCTGTGTGTGAGGACTACCAGAGGTGCTTGTGCACATTCAGTGTTAACCTCAGCTGCTCATAATTTGATCTAGCCATGAGGTGCTCCAAATGATCTTACTGTTGGTCTGTGCTCCGGCCATGATGAGCTTGTCACTCACAATGGATTGGCCGTATGCATAAGAAGCACTGGGGCTCATCACTCATGTTCTGTAAATAGTACTGGCTTTGCCAGGATCACAGATGCAGCATTGCTGATTGTATGAGAATAGCACAGCTTTGGAAGCTAAAGGACGCATTTTTCCTCTAAGCACTTTAAGACAGCAACCCATGTATCTTCTGCAGCATTCCTTCAAATACTAATTTCAGCAATCGGTAAATCACTTGATGATGGTGTTGTATCAGGGGTCTATATTACAACATCGAAGTTTCAAAACTTCGAATGTTCTAATATCGACCTGTATTCAGCGAATGCTAAAAATATCGAAGCTACAGAAAACCGAATTTTTTCCTAAGGAAAGAATTTGGTTGTCCATTTCTGTTGCTTCGGTATTTTAAGCGCTGTGGTGGAAAGTTATGGGTCGGGTTCAGGTAAGTGTGTGATTGAGCATGGGTTAGATTATTTAGGGTTAGGGTGCAGGTTAGGTATGTGTGCGATTGTGTGGACGTGATGGTTAAAGCGGGTTAGGTGAGTTAGCCGAGTTAGGGTTAGGGCACGGGTTAGGTATGTATGCGATAGTGTGGACATGAGGGTTAGAGTGGGTTAGGTGAGTTAGGGTTAGGGCGTAGGTCAGGTAAGTGTGCGATTGTGTGGACATGAGGGTTAGGGCAGGGTAGGTGAGTTAGGGTTAGGGCGTGGGTGAGGTGAGTGTGAGAAAGTGACGGACCTTAGGGTTAGGGTTTGGGTTAAGGTAAGTGGATAGTTAGTGGTGTATGTATAGTTTAGTGTAGGGTTAGGTGTAAGATTTTAGGTGTATGTGTGTGGATTGCTGTTTGTTTGTTGTGCTTGTGTTGTGTGTATGTGAATTTTTTCCCTAGGAAAAAATTTCCTGTTCTGTATGTTCGATGTTTTCAACTTTCGTTGAACTGGATTCAATATTAGAACATTCAAAGTTTTGAAACTTTGGTGTTCTAATATAGACCCTTGTATCAGTCATGGCATAAAATGTTATTTTAATTGAAATTTACATTAATGCTATTTTTAAGGATAAAACACTGGCAAACTAAAACAGAGAATACAATTCAAATAAAGCAAGTTCAGCAACTTGAAAAGTAATAACGTCAAGTTCATTTCAACAGAACTAGATTATCCTATTAGGTAACAAAAGATCTCGCCTATGATCCAGTGAGCCCAGGGAGTCAAAATTTCTAAGGAGGACTTTTTCTGGCATATAGCTTCTGGAAATTTAATATTTTTTTGACCAATATAAGTCAGCATACCCCTTGAGCCAAAGTCTGTTCTTGTGGATTTCCTATTTGAATGAAAGCCGGTGCTTAAGTATTTTTATTTATTTGTATTTGTTAACCAGGTTGGAACAGTGATCCACATGGAGTTTTTTCATCCTCATCCTAGAGAACTAATTCAGAAAAAGAAGTTGATCCCGCTAAAGAATGCTCAGCAGAACAAAAAAAAAATGTAAATATTGGAAGAGCGTTGCACAACAAGTATTAGTATTTCATCTGAGTATTCAAAACTTGCTAAACAACCAAAATGGCAAAAACACAGCTTCTATTTTTAAAACAGTTGAAAATGCAGCCTTTAAGCTAAAGAGATTACAATGGCAATGCTTCCATATGGAAGCCTGCCTACATCATCAGGTTATTCCTAGAGGTCTCAGGGTTAGATGTATGCCCAGTTATGGAAACACCTACCCTGAGCTTTTGGCCAAATGGCAAGCGATTAATATACAGACAAGTTTCAGTTATATGAAACTGCTGGTAGACTTCTTCAAGCCTCAAGAAGAAGAAATGGGCACCTTGATAGAGGAGAAACAAAAAGAACTTGAAAGTATGAATTTGTCTGATAATAACTTCATGAAATTGGAGAATTTACAGGATAAGCTAACAGCATATGAAGTTAAGCTAAAAGGGATTAAAAGTCAGAAATTCAGAGACTTTAATGATATACAGAAAGGCTATTTATTTGAATGGCTTAAAGTCAGAACCTTCAATGAGCATCCACGGAAAGAAGACAGAAATCCTGAGCAGAGAGGTACAACTCTGCACACCAATAATAATAACCATAGATCTTGAGATCTTTTGGTTAGTGCACAAGTCCATCACATGGACAAACAAGAGCATCTAGTCAGCAAGACTGCTCAGACAAGCTCCTCGTGGTCCTGCAGAGTGGTCCTAGCTACAGGGAACTCAGAAAAGCGACTGCTTTCTGGATTTAAGTATCTTTGCTTTTTTTCACTTGGAATAGCTTCTGTAGCTTACCCTGAAATAGCTTGAACTGTTTTTTAACTGTTTGCTGCATTATTTTAAAATCTGCACTTAAAGTTACATTTTAGTCGAATTTGATCGAAAGTTTGTTTGTTTGTTTGTTTGTTTGTTTAATTTAACTGTTGAGGCTGCCCACTAAAGTGGGCTAGCCTGTGTAACTGATTTATCACTGTTTCTGCATTTTCTGTGTGTTTCTATCAAAAAAACAAAAAAATAATCCTTGTTTTCCCGCCTCTCCTCAACTAATTTAGACCAGTTTACAGGCATTGCTGTATTCTGGGCTGTGGTGTAGTTCCTGTGTTGTCCATTATCTTACTTGGATAGAAGGAAGTTTCTTTGCTCACCAGTGGGAGTGGGGAGCCTTGAGCAGCCTACCTGTCCTTGTAGGAAGTGACCTCAGCACAAGAAGCTGTAGTAATTGGTTGTTTTGGACCATTTCTAGCTCTTTTGTAGTTCACTGTTTAAAATCCGCCTCTGGGCGTTTTTTTCTGGCTATACTGCTCAGACAAGCTCCTTGTGGTCCTGCAGAGTGGTCCTAGCTACAGGGAACTCAGAAAAGCGACTACTTTCTGGATTTAAGTATCTTTGTTTTTTTTCACTTGGAATAGCTTTTGTAGCTTACCCTGAACTAGCGTGAACTGTTTTTTAACTGTTTGCTGCATTATTTTAAAATCTGCACTTAAAGTTACATTTTAGTCGAATTTGATCGAAAGTTTGTTTGTTTGTTTGTTTGTTTAATTTAACTGTTGAGGCTGCCCACTAAAGTGTGCTAGCCTGTGTAACTGATTTATCACTGTTTCTGCATTTTCTGTGTGTTTCTATCAAAAAAACAAAAAAAACAAAAAAATAATCCTTGTTTTCTCGCCTCTCCTCGACTAGTTTAGACCACTTTACAGGCATTACTGTATTCTGGGCTGTGGTGTAGTTCCTGTGTTGTCCATTACCTTACTTGGATAGAAGGAAGTTTCTTTGCTCACCAGTGCGAGTGGGGAGCCTTGAGCAGCCTACCTGTCCCTGTAGGAAGTGACCTCAGCACAAGAAGCTGTAGTAATTGGTTGTTTTGGACCATTTCTAGCTCTTTTGTAGTTCACTGTTTAAAATCCGCCTCTGGGCATTTTTTTCTGGCTATACTGCTCAGACAAGCTCCTCATGGTCCTGCAGAGTGGTCCTAGCTACAGGGAACTCAGAAAAGCGACTA
The DNA here is from genome assembly GCF_019279795.1 of Protopterus annectens. Taxonomy (NCBI): domain Eukaryota; kingdom Metazoa; phylum Chordata; order Ceratodontiformes; family Protopteridae; genus Protopterus; species Protopterus annectens. The sequence continues at coordinate 1,067,713,232 of NC_056743.1, forward strand.
CTTTCTGGATTTAAGTATCTTTGCTTTTTTTCACTTGGAATAGCTTCTGTAGCTGACCCTGAACTAGCTTGAACTGTTTTTTAACTGTTTGCTGCATTATTTTAAAATCTGCACTTAAAGTTACATTTTAGTCAAATTTGATCGAAAGTTTGTTTGTTTGTTTGTTTGTTTAATTTAACTGTTGAGGCTGCCCACTAAAGTGTGCTAGCCTGTGTAACTGATTTATCACTGTTTCTGCATTTTCTGTGTGTTTCTATCAAAAAAAAAAACAAAAAAATAATCCTTGTTTTCCCGCCTCTCCTCGACTAATTTAGACCAGTTTACAGGCATTGCTCTATTCTGGGCTGTGGTGTAGTTCCTGTGTTGTCCATTATCTTACTTGGATAGAAGGAAGTTTCTTTGCTCACCAGTGGGAGTGGGGAGCCTTGAGCAGCCTACCTGTCCTTGTAGGAAGTGACCTCAGCACAAGAAGCTGTAGTAATTGGTTGTTTTGGACCATTTCTAGCTCTTTTGTAGTTCACTGTTTAAAATCCGCCTCTGGGCATTTTTTTCTGGCTATACTGCTCAGACAAGCTCCTCGTGGTCCTGCAGAGTGGTCCTAGCTACAGGGAACTCAGAAAAGCGACTACTTTCTGGATTTAAGTATCTTTGCTTTTTTTCACTTGGAATAGCTTTTGTAGCTTACCCTGAACTAGCTTGAACTGTTTTTTAACTGTTTGCTGCATTATTTTAAAATCTGCACTTAAAGTTACATTTTAGTCAAATTTGATCGAAAGTTTGTTTGTTTGTTTGTTTGTTTAATTTAACTGTTGAGGCTGCCCACTAAAGTGTGCTAGCCTGTGTAACTGATTTATCACTGTTTCTGCATTTTCTGTGTGTTTCTATCAAAAAAACAAAAAAACAAAAAAATAATCCTTGTTTTTCCGCCTCTCCTCGACTAGTTTAGACCAGTTTACAGGCATTGCTGTATTCTGGGCTGTGGTGTAGTTCCTGTGTTGTCCATTACCTTACTTGGATAGAAGGAAGTTTCTTTGCTCACCAGTGGGAGTGGGGAGCCTTGAGCAGCCTACCTGTCCCTGTAGGAAGTGACCTCAGCACAAGAAGCTGTAGTAATTGGTTGTTTTGGACCATTTCTAGCTCTTTTGTAGTTCACTGTTTAAAATCCGCCTCTGGGCATTTTTTCTGGCTATACTGCTCAGACAAGCTCCTCATGGTCCTGCAGAGTGGTCCTAGCTACAGGGAACTCAGAAAAGCGACTACTTTCTGGATTTAAGTATCTTTGCTTTTTTCACTTGGAATAGCTTCTGTAGCATACCCTGAAATAGCTTGAACTGTGTTTTAACTGTTTGCTGCATTATTTTAAAATCTGCACTTAAAGTTACATTTTAGTCGAATTTGATCGAAAGTTTGTTTGTTTGTTTGTTTAATTTAACTGTTGAGGCTGCCCACTAAAGTGTGCTAGCCTGTGTAACTGATTTATCACTGTTTCTGCATTTTCTGTGTGTTTCTATCAAAAACAAAAACAAAAAATAATCCTTGTTTTCTCGCCTCCTCGACTAGTTTAGACCAGTTTACAGGCATTGCTGTATTCTGGGCTGTGGTGTAGTTCCTGTGTTGTCCATTACCTTACTTGGATAGAAGGAAGTTTCTTTGCTCACCAGTGCGAGTGGGGAGCCTTGAGCAGCCTACCTGTCCCTGTAGGAAGTGACCTCAGCACAAGAAGCTGTAGTAATTGGTTGTTTTGGACTATTTCTAGCTCTTTTGTAGTTCACTGTTTAAAATCCACGTTTGCACGGCTTTGCTCGGTTTTGCGCATAGGGCAGCGCCAGTCAAACAAGGTTAAACTTCTTCTGGCTCCGCCAGGTCTGCTCTTCAAATTTTCCCTTAAGGAAGCTCTACTCTTAGTATAATCAGACTACTCACTATATTATAAGCCTAGCACTTGATCTCAATACTTCTCTACCAAGTAAGCACTCCCGTACTAAGTAAAGCACTACATCTACTTACCACCCCTGTGAATATTCACTTCCCTTAAAAGTACAGCACTCCCTTATACTGTTCTAGCATGTCAAGTGGTAGATTACTGGTGTCCTCTCCAGTTCAGCTGGTCAATCTGGGTATCTTGAGACAATGCTACAATTGTCTCATGTACACAGACAACCCTCTCCTCCTCCCAGCAAACACAAATACATGTGAGAGATGCAACTATATAGCCAAACTGGAGGCTGAACTCTCTCAACTCAGGGCTGGCATGACCAGACAGGAGGAGATGGTAACCACACACACAACAATCCCAGTCCCACATAGACCTACCACAACTGCAAACCAAACACATAAAAACACAAAGACATACTCGGAGGCTCTAATAAAAAACTTACCAAAACAACAGAGGCTCCCAAAGCAGACATCCAAAAATCCACCACCTCAAAACAAAACACATGCAACACATACTTCAATAAATCAGTGTGTCAACCAATCACAGCCCTTAAGGCCAAACACCATGCCTGATACACTAGTAATAGGTGACTCTATAGTCAGACACACTGATGTCCCGCTGACCAGGCTGAACAAGGAGAGGGTGACTGTGAGCTGTCTATTGGGAGCTAGGATCCGCCACATAACACACGCACTCAAGTCACTCCAAAGCAAGTACAAATATGACTCCGTCATTGTCCATGCTGGTGTGAATGACCTGAGATGTACCTCCCTGGACTACATGAAAAGAGACATAGAGGAGCTCTCCGATTATGTAGCCCAGGCTGCTATGACCCTGACCCTGAGCAGCATCTTGCCATCACCAAGAATGATACCACAATACAAAGACAAGATGATCAGCTTTAATAATTGGCTCAAGTACTGGTGTCATTCTAAGGGGATCCAATGTCTGTCTGCCTGGGATGACATGTTGGGCAAGCCACGCTGCTTCGCAAGGGATGGCTTACACCTGTCATCACTGGGCTTCCGGATATTGGCTAAGGCTCTTGCCACCCCCATAGTGCCTTTTTTAGGCAAGGCACAAAAGACAAACCCACCTCCTTAGAAAACAAAAATGGAAAAAAACTAAGGGTAATGCTGCTCAATGCCAGAAGTCTAAATCTCAAGATGCAGGCACATGATGCACTCCTCAGCATGGAGAACATCGATGTCTGTGCACTAACTGAAACCTGGTTCAAGGCTCCTGAGAGCACCCCAGCGCTACCAGGCTATACCTCGTATCATGCTTTTTGGCCCCAGAACCCGGGCCGAACCACAAAGGGAGGTGGAGTGTCCATATTCATCAAGGACACCCACACCTCCAGGTTAGTAGCAACACATGAAGCATCATAGACCATACAGGTGCAACTAACCATAGGCAAAACTGCTATACAACTGGTAGCATGTTACAGACCACCCTCCCAATCTCAAGAACCCCACTCAGCCTTCCTGAAGACATTGGAGGATATGAATGTATCACAAAATACCATCATACTGGGAGACTTCAACTACCCAAACATAGATTGGGTACATTATTCTAGCCCTAATACCCTAGCCCAAAGGTTCCTGGAATTCATAAATTCAAATGCACTGGAACAAGTAGTCACCTCTCCCACTAGGGGAGATAATATACTAGACCTGATCATCACAAACATGGGGACAAAATGCTCCACACCGGAAGTATACCCCTCACTAGTGAGATCTGACCACAAACTAATCACCCTGGATATATATATCCCACCTCCAGCCCCAGCACAAAAGACCACAGTGAAAAACTTCTCAAAAGCAGACTTCACTCTTCTTAAGACTGAGATGGTATCCTTTAAGCCCACTGTGCCAGTGGATACCACATCCCACAATGCCGAATCCTTCACAAATGCTTTCTATGGACATCTCCAAGAATGCATGGATCATGCAATCCCAAATAAATCCAAGTCCCTCTCCACCAAAGGCAAGCGTCCTGTCTGGTGGACCTCAGCCATTAACAAATTGTATAACAAAAGAAGGAAGCTACTGCACGTCAGAGCAAAATCCCATGAAGGGAAGACATCTCTGATCAACATTAGCAGAAAACTACGTTCTCTCATAAAAACATCCAAGGCCAACTTTGAGAGAAAAATCACTAAGGACACTAAAGATAACCACAAAGCCTTCTTCAGCTATGTTAGAAACCTGGGCAGAAACCCTCAGATATGCTCAGAGTTGGTTCACAACAACAAAAAATACACTGAACCCACAGATATTGCCAACATTCTGGCTGACAGGTTCAGTGCAAATTTCTCCCCTCCCTCACCCCCAAAAGAAGAAATACTTATCCCAGCTGAATGTAATCTCCCTGTCATCTCAGATGTCCAAGTGAGAACCGCCCTAAACAAAGCTAAAAACACAGCATCAATGGGACCTGATGGTATCCCGGGATGCGTGTTACGTGAACTCCAAGAGGAGCTAAACCCACACATAAAAGTGCTATTTAACCTTAGCCTTACTTCGGGATATGTACCTGAACACTGGTGTACAGCAACAGTGGTCCCACTCCACAAAGGGGGTGCCTCTACAGACCCTGGAAACTACCGCCCCATAAGCTTAACCAGCCTGGCCTGCAAAGCTATGGAAAGAATCATTATGGAACTCATAAACAGAGACATAGGGGACCTACAGACACTTGACCCCACCCAGTTCGGCTTTGTAAAGGGCAGATCCTGCCTTTTGAACCTGGTTGACTTTTTTGAAACAGTCACTAGAGCCATTGATGAGGGCAAAGCAGTCCATACAGCCTACCTGGACTTGGCTAAGGCCTTCGACACAATACCCCACTCAGGCATCATAGATAAGCTCAACAGCTTAAACGTAAACCCTTATGTCACTAGATGGGTTGCAAACTGGCTAAAGGACAGAACCCATAAAGTTAAAATCGCTGGAGCAATGTCAGACTCAAAGCCAGTCACAAGTGGTGTCCCACAGGTGTTTGTCCTGGGACCCCTCTTGTTCGGCATTTATTTCTCAGATGTTAAAGCAAACATGGGAGGGCTGTGGCTGACAAAGTTCGCAGATGACTGCAAACTAGGCGCCACAGTCGATACACCAGCGGACACATACATCCTACAAAAAGGCCTCACAGAAACGGACAACTGGTGCCGGAGTCACGGCCTTAAACTAAATGCCAAAAAATGTATAGTCATCCCCTTTGGGAAAAACAAAGTACCCACAAATTATCACATAGACAACAACCCACTGAGTACAGAAAAAGTAATCAGAGACCTAGGGACCCAAGTCAACAGCGACCTCTCATTTGACACCCACGTTGCCAAAGTGGTTAGAAAAACATTCTACCTTGCACACCTCATCATGAAGGGATTCACATCCAGATCCAAGGATGTCATTGTACCCCGATACTCCTCCCTCATCAGACCCATGATTGAGTACAATGCCCCATTTGGTATGTACCTCACCTGGCATTTGCAACAGCTGGAGAGACCACAAAAGTACCTCACCAAGAGGATCAAGGGTCTCCAACATATGTCTTATTCTGCCAGACTAAAGAAACTTCAGCTCTATTCAGTAGCATACCGCCTGCTCAGAGGTGATCTCTGCCTGACGTACAAGGCCATGTCCAATCAGGATCTGATGGACATGCTCCACCTCAAAAAATCCAAATCCATCAGGACCACGAGAGTTAAAGACTTAAACCTCGGCACAAGTATGAATAGGACATGCTGAAGGGATAGATTCATGACCCAGAGGCTTCCCATGCTCTGGAACAAGATCCCAGTTCGTATTAGGCAGAGCCCCTCACTGACTCTCTTCAAGAGAAATCTTGATGAGTGGATGGGAGATCTTAAGTTTACCCCAGGGGTCACATCTGTGTCACTGCTAGACAGGGGCACAGTAAACTAATTCTGTTATATAAGGGGACCTTCACCTTCATTGTGTCACTACTAGACAGAGGCACAGTGTTCTAAATTTATTCTGTACATTATTTGTACCATTTCATGGGGTGGCAAAAGCCACATCACTATGGCTAGGCTTACAAATGCCCCAGGGCAGATAGCCTAGTACTATACTATGAAACTATGAAACTATGAAACAGTCCCGAATGGGAGTATTGTCACCAATGAAAATGCTTGTGTTATCGAACAAGAACATGACTCAAATGCAATTATTAATGTCAATAATACCAGTCCTTTTAATAGTACTGGTATCAATGGTCATCCATTAGGAACAATACCTAAGAGAGGAGCACAACATGTTACCATCACAGAGCAGCTCCCTTTTTTAATGATGAACAAAGTCTCTCGAACAGGGAGATCTGTAAGCAGAGAGAGAAAGAAAAGGAAAGTAACACATTCAATTCTTTAGTAGTTAATATTTCGAACATTCAACTCACTCACTCTCAGATAGATCTGTTAGAGAAAGGTCTTAGCTTTATTCCTGCAACCAAATCTACACATGATGAATTTGCACTGGACCTTAGAATGTTTGGAAGGAATCTTACTTTGAAGTATATTTTGGGGGATGGAAATGATAAATGTCCCATTAAAAGTAATATTATGCTCAAGAAACCGAGCACATTTGTTCCCCTCAACCACCCAGCCGTGGATTATTTTATTCATGCCTGTGAAGAAGAGTTAATGAGAACAAGAATGTCTCAAAAAGGGAAACAGTTTTTCAATCTAACCAAAGAAGAAAATCAGGCACTTAAAGAGCTTAAAGAAAGGAATGATATTGTGGTTAAACCTGCTGACAAAGGAGGAGCCATAGTGGTAATGGATGCACTGATGTATATCCAATGGATGAAAGAATTATTAAGTGATCGAAAGAGCTATTCCTTGATTAGTAAGAATGAACTAAATATTATGAAATGGAAGATCCAGCAGGATCTTTATGACATGCTATTACAAAGAGAGATTAATGAGTATTTGCATGATCTTTTCATCACTGAGCACCCCACCGTACCAACTATCAGTGGATTACCAAAAATTCATAAAGATCTTAAACGCCCACCTTTAAGACCAATTGTGGCTGGTAGAGGATGGTTGACGGAATCTATTTCTATGTTTATTGAACAAGAACTAAAAAATATGCTACCACTGTGATTAAAGATACAGCTGAGTTTCTACAACATCTGCATATAGCGCTAGAACATCGTGATGATCTTGAGAGTCTGCTATTGGTAACCCTAGCTGTGAATAGTTTATTCACTTCCATACCAAATAATTACGGCATTGAAGCAATAAGAGAATTTTTAACTGAACAGAAGGTAGAATCACGTTTGATATGTGATTTTTTGGAAATCGTGTTGGAGTACAATGTGTTTACCTACAACAACAGCTACTATTGGCAGAGATGGGGGGTTGCCATGGGCACGCCCTGTGCCAGTAGTTATGCAAACTTGGTTTTAGCCAACTGGGAGAGAGCTTGGTCCAAGGATGCTAATAACATTTGGAATGACCAGATAATTCTGTACAATCGGTTTGTGGATGACACCTTCATTGTATGGAAGGGCAAAGAAGAAGATTTAAGAAGCTTTGTTAACTTCCTGTCACAGACCACTACTTTCCTGAAATTTGATGTAAAAACATCTAGAGAGATGATTGACTTTCTGGATGTGAGATTATCTCTTGATCCGGGGAAGGGAATAGACACTTGCCTCTATAAGAAAGATATGTGGTGAAACCACATGCTCCATTTTGCAGTATGCATCCCAGGCATATTTTCTCTAACATTGTTCAAAATCAAATTGCAAGGATTTCAAAGCTATGTACAGAAGAGGCAACCTTTCTCCAGGAAGAAGAGAGGCTTATTAATAATTTCAGCCAACGAGGCTATGGAAAGAGAAGTTTAGAACTAAACAAGACCAGAATTAATGACATACGTAAAGGAAAAGGCAAACCTTTTTATTCCTCTAAAGTCAGAGAAGGCGAAAGTACACCATCCCTAGCTATACCTAAAAGAACATCTAACTTAAGGGTCAATTTGACTTACACTATGGACTATGATAACGTATGCCAGGTGATCAGAAAGTTCTGGCCGATTCTAACTTCGGATAAAAAGTTAAAAGAGATTGTTGGAGATAACCCAAGTTTCCTTTTCAAAAATAAAAAGAATCTCAAAAGGATTTTATCCTCAAATGATGGGATATGTAACAACTATGCACATAATAATTCATCAGGAACAAAGAAATGTGGCTTCTGCAAGGTCTGCAATGTAATCAGTTGTAGCAATACATTTAAGCATTCGGTTACTAAACAGACATTTGTTTTTCATGGATTAGCTAATTGCCTAACCAGCAATATTGTTTACATAGCTACCTGCACTTCCTGCACAGCATTTTATGTTGGAAAAACTAATATGAAGCTAAAGAAAAGAATAATCAAACATCAATCTGATATACGTAACCGAAAGGAAACAGATTCTCTTTTCCTTCATTTACGTGAGCATGAGGGACATAGCTTTGTTTTCATGGTCATTTCATGGTCATTTCAAAGATACATTTTACTTCCAGAGAAGGAGACCTGACCAATCTGACTAAGAGGAAACCAAATGGATAATGCGGCTGAGGGCAGATAACCCCCCCTGGCCTTAATGGCTGTGTTCCCTTAAAACCTTGTCTTAAAAATAGACGAGCAATGAGCTATGCTCACTTATGACCTGTTTTCATTGCCAGAAACCTTAGGTATACTGACTTAGGCTCTGATGTCCCAAAGAAATTGTTGAAATGAAATAAAAAGAAGCACCCTAAATGACCATCTTTATTTTTATTTTTATTTTTCACCTTTTTCTCTCAAATCTTGGCTTTTATGCAGAGCTTGTTCTTTTAACTAGAACCTACTGAAAAGATTTTACTAATATTCCTTCTGAAAATATGTCTGAGTCTGTCTTAGAAACGTCAAACTGTCATGTTGTTTTAAACAAAGAGTTTTAGCTTCAGGCTATGGAGGTGTGTACCAATGGACTAACTTGATTGGTTAACATTCATCATTCACTGTAGGTTGTTTCATTGGATGATACCAACTTTTAAACACTGAACCCAGCTTACCTACTTCGATCTGAAGAAGGCTTGAAAAAGCTGAAAGCGCTTGTCCATTGTTTACATCAGAAGGGTTCTTCACCTTTATGTTCGTTTTTTTCTGTTTTTATGACATCCACATGTTTTAAAGCTGTGGAATTACAATGCCACTTGACTTTTACAAAAGCAAAGCTCTATATTTTATATATTGTGGATTCAATGTGGTAAAATCCTGTTACTGAAGCTGTTGTTTTGAAGCTGTCTTTTTGCCATTTTGGTTGTTTAGCAAGTTTTGAATACTCAGATGAAATACTAATACTTGTGGTGCAACTCTCTTCCAATATTTACATCCTAGAGAACTAGCTGGCTAAGTGAATTGTTCACAGTCACACCCTGAACTGTAGGAAGCAGCTTGCTAATATCTCTGTTCTAACTGTCAGACCATATAACATTTGTTGTAGTATGTGGAATTATGTATATTATATAGGTAATAACTTTTTGTAATTTTTTGGGCTCCCAATACAGCTGTCTGCTATTATCTGTGTCCTACAGATGCTTCTTAGTCACGCATTTCCCTTCCCTCAATACCTGCCTGACTTACCCATTGAAGTCAGGACCCCAAATGGATAAATCCCTAGCATAAATCATTAGTGAAAGTGTATGAGAAGATAACCGTATCCAGACACAGTGCCATCCTGACAGTGGCAGAGGGCTTTCCTTGGAATGCCCTACCAACTATCCTGCCCCAATTCCAGTTATATATTATATATGTGCACATCTCTAAACCAGTATCACTGGTCTGTAAGAATTACAGGTCTATATTATGTTGTCAAAAGACTAATTCATCAGATACATCTTAGTTAACGCATAAACAAAGAGCAGTGAAACTGTTGAACAGGCACTTCATCAAATTTTTTCCCAGGGGAAAACATTTTTGGGCTGTCATTGGAGATTTGCCTTTTTCCCCACTGTGGTATACTCTCTGAGTTGGAATATTTAGTTAGGGGGGTGTGGGGGGCAAAGCCCCCCACTATGTAGGGTTTGAATGTTTGCTTTGTGTTTCTTCGGCCAAGCAATTTTTTCCCCTGGGAAAAACAATTTGCTGAAGTGGCCATTCAGTAACTTCAGTGTTCGATGTTTATGTGTCGAGTAAGACTTATTCAATAAATTCGTCTTCGACAACATAATATAGACCGAAGAATTACTTGTAGTCTTTGGCCATAAATCCCCCCCTCACCCAGTGATACAGGAAGTGGCAAAAATGCTGCTGTGGCCCATCCTCCTTGATGGGATTTGTAGAAATAGGATTTGTAAATCAAACTTGAGTCACCTGGGTCACCACAAAGATTCCATTCCTCTACAGGCTGAAGTCAACTACTGCTTTTCTGTTTTTATTGCTTATTTATATATTTCCTAAATAGGCTTCTTTGCTACACTTTACTTATGTATTGTCAGTTTAGTCTGTTATACCTTTGTAGAAACTGTGTACATTTTTGTTTGTGGGCTATAATTAAAATGGGTCCACTTGGTTCAGACCAGTACCCCAGTAATCGAGCAAATGAATTAAAAAAATCAGTAACATCTGTTCTCATACATTTACAGATCCAACTTATGGACATACAGAGTACAGCAATTTGTAGTTGTTAACATGAGTCATGTTAATTAAGGCTCAATGAAACTCTATACATTTATGTCTGAAGTATGGTAACAAAGCAAAAATAGTAGCTACAAGTGTCTCAGTTTGCTTTGACTTTAAATTTCTGCACAATCTACATTCTTGTATGAGCCCTAAAAGGAAAACTCTACCTTAGAGCTCAAAAAACATGTGTTTTCATTGTATCTTTTTTTTTCTGAGCTATTTTAATACCTTAAAATCACTCCAAGTGCTTCTTTTACACTTTTAATGTATTTCCCTCAAAATGGCAGATGATGGGGCCCGTCTTGGTAATGTGATCTTGTTTTCTTACTTTTGTTCCTTCTTCCCAGAATACATTTCAAGCCCTCTTCATATGAGCCATGCTAGACATAAGGAAGTGGTGGTGTTTTCTCATGCCATTAAGATAGTATGGCATGACTGTGAACCATTGTCATCTAACACACTTTCTATAACAGAACTGTTTCTATGTTTCTCTGACTGAGCCTCACTTGTGTGTTTGTCAGAGCTTGTTTTATGCTATAAACAGCTGTTAGCTAGTTCCAGCAAAAGAAAGCAGGTAAAGGGCAGGCTTTTGTAAAGGGATTCTTTTGCGGTTCTAAAATAATTAACTGACCTTCCCCCACACTCTCGCGCTGAAGTGTGAAAACTCAAATTGCAGTAAATGATCCTTGCTTTACATTTACAGGTGACAAGTAGGAGGACTCCAAACTAAGTCTGTCTGCTACTTCCCAATGCCTTCAGTGGGAAGTTTATTTCTCTCTCATGAATGTTGCAGAATTAAAATGTGCTTTACTAGTTCCTTAATTATTTCTGTCATGTTCACCCACCCCTTTTCTTTCTATTTCATATTTACTTATACTTTGGTAAGCAGGAAAGTGAACTGGTCCCAGAAACCTTTTCAGCGATGACTTGGGCTACATTGACAAAGATAATATCAAGTAAGAAATGCACTTAGCAATACAGAGAAAAAACATACTGACATAAAGACAATGACAAAGATTGCATGTGCAACACATAGCCAATATGTAACAGTAAATAAGTAAAACATTACACAGTATTTACTAGAATGTATACATTAATATTGGTTAATTCTGATATGTTGTTTATTACAAATAAATTGTATGCACCCATACTGCATAAATATATATATATATATATAGAGAGAGAGAGAGAGAGAGAGTATGTGTGTGTGTATATGTCTGTGTGTGTGTGTGTATGTATGTATGTATGCCAATTGTGAAGACGAGAAGACTACAAGTTTAGAATAATGAAATTATACTATATAGAAGCTTGTAAGAATAAAGTACCTACTGCACTTGTCTGAGAACACTCAGACTTTCTGAATGGCTAGCACAGAGCAAAGAGAACAGCTGCTGTATTTGAACACAAAGTTAAAATATACCGTTTTCAACATTTTTTATGGGTGCGCAAGCCACACTGCACCCCATACCTCCCTGCTAATTATATATACCAACTCCGAGAATGGACTACAGTGGAGAAAAGTGTAAATTTCTGATTCTCACTGCAGCGTGATCTCATTTGGAAACACTGAAAACAGTATATGTACTTCATATCCTTTAAAGAAAAACAAATCATAATGGAACGTTTGTGTAACTGTATATGTGTGTTTACACATAAACACACACACACACACACACATATATATATATATATATATATATATATATATATATATATATATATATATCTGTGTGTGAGTGTATAAAATATATATGTAGCATGTGGAATACTATATGTGGGATGTAGTGCTGTGTTTAAATGCACGTCTGACTGTGTGTGTGTGTGTGTGTGTGTGTGTGTGTGTGTGTGTGTGTGTGTGTGTGTGTGTGTGTGTGTGTGTGTGCATTTATAGACAGTTAAGTCTTTCTGATTTCCTTTTCTTAATGTTTTTAATGCAAGCACACATATGAAATGTAAAGTAAATTCAGCTGCATATTATGGTTACCATCAATGGTCACATTTCCTTTGTGGACTACAAAATGCTCATGTACTCTAACAATGTAACGACTGACAACGTCAATGGGAATCTCTTACCATGGATCTGTGTATACCAGATATGCATCCCTCTCCAGGAGGATGTCACCAAAAAGCTAAAAAAAACTTTTTATGAAAGTTACTACTGTACCTAGTTGATAGGGTTGCCACGTGTGCCTTTCTGCAGTTTTGTCCTGTGTGTGTCAGGGGCTTAAAATGGTAAATGCGTTGATACTTTACAAGAAAAAAATGTTTTCTGACTTCACTACATTTAAGTTATCTTAGCATATAAACTATTAGAACATTTAAAGCTTAGCATTTCAATACTGTTTTGCTACTTACATAAATTTGTTAGAAGAGGTGACAACTGCCTTTAAACCCCTGGCTGATCTAACTGCTTTGTTTTGCTATGAAAGGAGAGTGTTGAGTTCTCCTCCTCCTTTAAATAAAAAGAGTGGAAAACAATTCCACAGCTTTCTGTCTTTTTTATACATCACCTGCTGTGTTCCTGACATTAGCAGGATTAATTGCCCATCTAAGATTGACAGCAATACCTGACAGGGTAAACTACAGATTGATCTGTGTCTATGGTATGTCATGCAGTCAGAGACAAAGTCCTCTTGTAAAGTAAGTGAGGAGTTAAGTTTAAAAAAGTAGGTGGGCTTTCCCTTACTTTGATTCCATGGCAAGGAGATGAAAGTTTTAAAAAGGGCAAGCAGGTTTCTGGTAGCTACACAATACTGGAACCATATTGTAAGGAGAAAAGAAACAGTAGGAGGGTGTGGAGTTTTCCTTTGATATAAAAGTCCTAAACTCCGTTTCATGGCATGCTGTCTTAAAAGATAGGGAAGTAGTAACATTTTCTCCACACCTTCTGCTGCCTGATGCACTGAACTGAGAGGAAAGTAATCTACATAGGGTGTTACTATTCTTTACTGATACATGAAATGATTTATTACTATAGTCACAACTTCACCAATAAAAATGGAAGTTCTCAATGAGAAGTTTTCTATAAATTTACTACATATCCTATCCATTAACCAAAGAAAAAGAACACTTTCTTAAATGGGTTTATCTAACGTCTGTAAACCTACTGTAACCCTCTGAAGCTACAGTTTTCTTAAAATGCATTAAAGGAAGTAGAACTCACTACCAGCACACATACTTGCAAGCAGTGTTATATGGATTTCTCCAGCACTTGACAGAAAGGTTGTTTCATTTTTTGAGGTAGGCATGCTCTGTGCTCCACTATAATATATAGTACCATTGTAATATATGCTTGCAGGTCAATATAGTGAATGCTTATACGAGCAAACACTTTTTGCAGCTGTAAATAAGAGGAAATGCTCATATGACTGAACCTTCATTTCAGTGAAGTTTTAGCAAGCAGCTTTTTGTTTGAGATTGCAGAACAACAGGATCAGGGAATTTGATCTTACCCTGCTTTTGTTCAGTCTCTAAGTAATATATAATTAGCAGGGAGTGTGGAGTACAGGGGGACTTGCACTTCTGTAAAAAAAATATTTTTTTTTTGTTATTTTTGATCGTTTTAGTTTTGGCCTAAAACGACAGTTCTTTCTTACTTTGTTCTTATGAGCGTTTGACAAAACACTGTTAAGTTGTTCCACTATTCTCCCTTCTGTCTCAAGTATCAGCTTTGTCTGATTTCCCCCACTTGTTTCCATTACAACTGTCTTATCTGTATTCAGTTTCATACCATGTACCATCAAATTTCCATTTCATCCCCTCCATTATTTGCTGACATTCTTGTTCAGAGTCTGCCTGTAATGTGACATCATCTGCGTACAGCAGCTTTATTCTGTCCCCTTCAACCTTTTTACTAATGTACTCCATTGCCAATTTGAACAGCTGAGGGCTCAGTGCTGAACCCTGATTTACACCCACTCTCCCTGGGAATCCTTCTGTGAGTGCAACTGCTGTTCATCCTTGTGTCATTGGGTCCTTGTACATAGCATGCACTAATTCTACCAGTGTTTCTGGGACTTCAGACCATCACAGGCCTGCCCAAATGAGCTGTTTTGGGACCTTGTTATCTGCTTTCTCCAAGCCTAAGAGTGCTGAGTTAGACTCTTTTCTCATCTCTAGCTTTTTCTCAACTGTCTGTCACACTGCAAACATCGGGTTGGTTGTGATGCATCCCAATCCAAATCCAGACTGCTCATCTCCCATCTTTCTTTCTACTACTCTGAGTTTGTTATAAATATCTGTCTGTGTGGTTTTACTTTGTTGTGGTACTTGCTCATAGGTTCTGTTCTGAGCATTCATTTATCAATCACCCTTTCCAGAACTTTCATGCAGTGTGACATGAGTTTGATACTTCTATACTGCCCACAGCTGTAAATTTCCCCTTTGTTCTTGTGCATCGCCACTAGAAAGCTTATTCTCCAGTCATCTGGGATATGCCTTTCTCTCCATAGTATTATGAGAATACAGGGCACTGTCAGACCCCACTCTGATGGACCTCCTGCATATCTGCAAAACAAACCCCACCAGAATTACCCATTCTACAGACTTAAACCTTGCCTGTGATATAAACAGGACCTGCTTAAGAGATAGGTATGTATCCCAGACACTATCCTGTCTATGGAGCAGGCTCCCCATCCATGCGAAGCAGAGTTCCTCCCTAACCCAATTCAATTGCAACTTGGACAATTGGATGGGAAAATGGAAATTCATCCCTGGTTTGGCACCTATGTCTCTAATGGGTACAGGTATCCTGTAAATGGTTCATCTCCCAGGACCATGCTTACACTCATCAAGGGTATCAGAACTTGTCAGAGATTTGGGATGCATGGCTAGGCTTAAAAAGGCCCTTGTGGTCGTTAACCTAGTAAACACCGATGAACTTATGAGAACCCCCACACACACAAATATTTCTTCCCTAACTCATCCGACATCTTGCTCATATATATGATATCTGTTGTGATCTCATCTGATCTTACTGCTTTCCCTGACTTCATTTTGCTTTGTGCTGTTCTCACTTTTTTAAGGTGGGGTCCTCTTTTTCTTTGATCATAGACTGTGTCTGGGGCAGTACAGCTTCTGTGGGGTGTTTTTCATTCAAAAACCTATTAAAAGTATCCCTTACATCTGCCGTTAATGTTCTGTAGACTAGTGAGCAGGTTATTGCTGGCATCCCTTATGAGAAGTGTCTAATGACTATCTGCTTTACATTTCTGTCTTTGTCTTGTAACCTGATGACATCCCTCACTGTGTTCTGCATCCTCTCTCTCTCTCTCACCGCATTTCCTTCACCATTTATAGTCTGTCCTACCCCTGAATAGTAGACAATGGATCCCAAGCCAAGTGGCTTTGCTGCACTGCCCTTCCATCTTATTTTCTTTACACATAGGTTATCCAGCCTCCTCCTTATTATCAACCATCACGTTATCTACTTCCAAGCTGTGTCCTGTCAGTGAACCTATATTAAGGGTAGCAATCCTTACTCTGTATTGGCATGTTAATTAGTTTTACGTCCAGCTTTCACTCAACAGAGGTATCCCAGGTAACCCAAGCTGGGGAATTGGACACTGTCTGGCCAGTAACCTACTGACCCAGGGCTGCTGGGCTTTATGGGAGGCACACACTGCCCAGTAGTGGCATATATACCCCACCCATGATTAGCATAGGTCCCTGACATAGGTTGGAGTAACCCATGTCCTCACCCCACTTATTTCTGGCAAAAAAACATGTCTATTTTTGGTGACATTGGTCAATGCAAACAAGTCAACTAGAGCCAATTTTTTTACACTGAGTGGCTAAGCCTGACATGATGGACAGTATGTAATCCACTCCCTTCTATCTACAGGATACCATGCACTACAGTTGATGTGCAAAGCAGTGGGTTTATACAACTTTTCCACTGATAGGCACCATCTAGAGTCTGTGCTGCTGCCCATAACTCCATTCTTGGGTGCTTATGAGATAGAAGCACTCAACATGTTTGATAGGTGGAAGGAACTCTACTCAGACACAGAGAGAGCATGCAAACTCCATAAAGGTAGTAGCTGGAGGTCAGGACAGAATCTTGTTCTGGCAAAACGTGGTAAACTGTATTCCAGTTGTAAAACTTCTTCAACTGCAGCTCTGGCAGAAGGAGCAATTGGGATAATTTTTGTACCCTGAATATCAAATAGTAGATCTTAGACATGAATTTTTCAATTTATTCCTGAAAGTTGAGGGATTAGTCAAGCTATATGCCTAGATATCCAAAGGATGTTACAGTTTCTTTGGGGTTATTGAACTGATCGGTAATGTGTAGTGTTTTAGGGCATGTTGCTAGTCCTTTGTTTGTTTATTTTTAATTCGTTAAGAGTTGCTTAACTGTGAGCTAGTTGTTTAGATGCAGACAGTCTAATTGCAGTTATTTTTATGTGATTCTGACTACATTTGGAAATAAAGTAGCTATAAAGCTATTTAAGTGAGGAAGTGTTTGGTTCTATAAAGTGTCTAAAATTTTTGGTGTTTTTAATGGTCCGCTAATGCAAGTCAAATTTCACTTATCATCAATGGCAACTCCCAGTAATTTTGATTATGGATTACTTTGATTTTTGTGTTCTTTGAGGTGGTGATTGTGAAGGTAACTTCATCTTGATTGCTTAATTTAGGAAAGAATAGAAGTAACTTTTTTCAATTATTTAATAAGAGGTGAGGGTTCTTAATCCAGGATTGTACCGTAGTGAATGATTCTCTGGTTATCTTTCAGACAGAATAAGTTCTGAGCAGATAATATGAGGGTTGAGTCATCAGCATACTGGATTAAGAATTTACATTTTGCAGCAGTCTAAAGGTTAGTAATAAAGATGTTGAAAAGCAGGGGGACCTAGAATCGATCCTTGATTTACCCCAGTTGTGATTTGTATGAAAGGTGAATAAGTGGTTTGCCATTTAACTGACTGTAGTTGGTTAGAGAGAGAGAGACAGCTCTGTAACCAGTGGAGAAAGGAATAAGAGAGTCCAACTGAGAAAACGTTTTGAGTTAGTTTAGAGTGAGAGATGGTGTCAAAGCCATCTGACCAGTCCAGAAACAAAGTATAGATTAGTTTACTATTGTTCATTGCTTGGTTTCTGGAGTTGACAAAGGTAAGAAGGGTGGTTGTTGTGCTGTGATGAGGGTGGAAGCCATGCTGAGTAGGGGTGAAAAGTTGTCAAGAATTTGTTGAAAGAGTTGCCTGTGAACACATTTTGTAACTTGTTTGACAGAGGGGACTGTATTGCAGTTGGTATAAGGTTTGAAACATATGTGCCATTTCAGCCTTTATGCAGTTGGAGGGTATATGTTTTTTTCCAAAGTGCTGGAGTGCAATATTCTTAGATAGGTCTGTTTATTAATACAGATACTGGGTAAGCAGCAGTTTTAAGGTATTCTGATTGTAGGTTGTCAATTGCTAAAGTTATAGATTTTTGTTTCTGGATATATTTTTTGGTAACTGTAGTAAATATAGGTTGTAATGAGACAATGGTTGAGATTTTATTTTCTTGCCAGGAGGTGTCAGTACTATAAGAAACATTGTTTTTGGTCAGTGGGTCAGTTCAATTATTGTATATATTAAATATATCTTGAATTTATGTGGTATGTGATTGGGGGGTTATAAGAAAGGGAACATGTCAAATTGGCAAAGTTAGTTTTGCTGCACATAAAATGTGTGAATGCTGTTCAGTGAAACATACTTTAATAACAGCGGAGTTTGCCTTTTTCTTCTCTGTTTTATGACCTCTGAGTTGGTATATATAAGTTCAGGGAGTGTAGGGGTGCCTCCTCACATCTGGGGTGCAGGTGGCTTGCCCCCCTGCAGTAAGAAAAGGTTTTCTTATGTTTGCCAAATGTAGTTTTGGCAAGAAGTTTTCAAACGTTTTACTGTGGCAGAAACTACCTTCAGTGAGTTGACATGATTCCATTAGAGAAAGGACTGGGGTCTCCTTTTTTGGCTTGGGTATGGTAGTTGCTTGACTGATATCCACATTAATTTTAGATTGTTTTTATTGGTGTTCTGAAGTTCAGTATAATATTGTTTTGTGCTAGCCTTTACTCTAGGTTTGGTAAGACTGCAAAGCTGTTTGAAATCCTGGAAATTTTGTTGTGTTTTATGTATAGTCCATTTTTCTAGTTTTTTCTATCCCTCGTGAGTGCTTCTGTTGATTTGCTTAGCCATAGATTATGTTAAGGAATATTTTATTAAATTCTGATATCACATCTAGTGGAAGTGTTTTCAGTATGGACCACTGTGAGACTATAAGATAGATATGAATGTTGTTGCATTAAATTTTGACAGATTACAAATAAAATTGTAGTGAATCTGCCTTGGTGGATGGGTAAAAAGTCTTTTACCCAATGTTGGGAAATGATCACTGAAGGTATCTGGAAAGATACCTGATTTAAATGTTGTGGGGTCTGAAATGAATATCCAGTCTAATAAAGACTTATGTTTGTCATACCTTGTTAGTTTATTGATTAGCTGAGTGAAACTGTAAAGATGTATTTTAGATAATGGGAATTTTCCAGTAAGAGATAGCCAGTCAAAAATTAGATAACCTAGAATGTTGGTTTTGTGGGGGTTGGTGCCAGATACACGAGAGGATACCCTCTGCTGTTGATGTCTTATTCCCAGTGGAGATATAGACAGTAATTATCCATAAGCTTTTGTGGTTGTTAAATTTAAGGAGCAAGGCTGGGATTTCAGCATTATTAAATTGTTGGACATTGTATGGCTATTTAAAAAACCTTTGAAGAAAATGGATATGTAGTAGTGATACCATCAAATTTTTCCTTCTTTCTTTCAGCCCTGATAATATGATGGCCAGGTGGGAGACTTTCTCCATCTTTTATTTCAGGCATTAAGCCAGGCTTCCATGATTGCAAATGACACAGAGCTGAACATACCTCTCACCTGTAGAGATTTTCCCAAAATGTCCAGATTTTTGCCTCATATTTTTGGTCTGTTTTTCATAAAATTGTGGTTTTCTGGTAATTAGTGACAAATCGTTAAAGACCGAAGTTAGAAAATAATGACAGACATTTGAGTTTCAGACTTCATACCCTTCAGAAAATTCATGCTAATGCAAAACCTTTTATTCTATCAACTTTCTAAGTTTGTAAGAGCAATATTTAAAAATTGTCCCTATGTTTGGGCCTTTGTCACACTTTTATTTATGGCTTTGTCCAGCTTGCTTGCTCTAAGAGGTTGAGAGGTATGGAGCTAATGCAAAACCTTTTATTCTATCAACTTTCTAAGTTTGTAAGAGCAATATTTAAAAATTGTCCCTATGTTTGGACCTTTGTCCCACTTTTATTTATGGCTTTGTCCAGCTTGCTTGCTCTAAGAGGTTGAGAGGTATGGAGCTAAATATGGACTACTTGCAAGCACTTGATGTTAGTAAATATTTGTAGAGTTGTAGTGAAATCTGTGATAATGGGTTAGCTGGATGAGTGGGACAGGATTATGGTAAATATTTTCCTGTAGATGAAGATTCAGCATGAAATTATCAAGATGGGATACCATTTTATTTAAATCCTTGTTTTGATTTTAGTTTTGGGTGGGATGGGTGAGCAATTAAGATAATTGTATCTGAGAAGATGGCTGTATGATGTGCAGCAGAAGTTTGGTGCTATACTGAAGGTGAATGGAAAGTAGTATAGTTAAGAGTTTGGAGATGTGGAGATGGGAATTGTTCAATATGGAGTGGGATGTGATAGAATGTGTTATAACTAAGGATAAGAAGTAGTTACATGCAGAAATGAAGGGTTAAACAGACGGAGGTAAGGAGATAAGATGGATAGTAGTTCTAGGTAAAAGTTACAATAAATGATTTAGCAATGGAGTGATAGAGATTATAAATATAGATAGGTAGATGTGTGCTTCAAAAGCTGGGGTGCTAATCATAGACAGATAGAGGTATGCTCCAGAAGATACTCTCTGGTAATATCAAAACAGTGTGACTGAGCAGATATAAGATGTGCAAGTCTAGACAGAGTGGCTACTCAAAGAGAGGGAAGGATTAGTTGGTGGAGTGTTGTAGCAGAGTGTGTAGGTCTGAGGTGTATTTGCTATGAATAAAACCTGTACAAGGGGTAAGATGAGATGACAGAGTGCTATGGCTCCTTTTATAACATGGGATTGTATTTACTGTGAAACAAGTAATTTGAAGGAAGTGTGTTTACGTTCAATGAAGTGGTATGTGGGAGTGTCTAATAATGACTGTGTGTGGTCTGAGTACGGTAACTGAATAGTGGGTGTAGTGAGGGATTAGTATAAATTCAGTGTCACAGGATTGGAGAAAACTGGGGGCAGAGTAGATGAGGAATACTAGATGAGATAAGCCTCTCAGAGGAATACTAATGCATTTGCAAGCCTAGCACCTGAAACATGAAAATGGTATCAGTAATTTCAATCTTTATGATATGAGGGGGATGAATAGGGCCTTCCAGCTGAGTTGGTATTATAGTTTCATTAATGCAGAAGTTATCTGCAGTAAGAAGTTTCACAACATGGAGATGGAATATAAAAAGTAACTTGCAGGATGGTGTTGTCTGTGCTGATAGGTTTAGTTATACATTGATAGGCATAGTCCGTAAAAGGAGATAGCTTACACTGTACTTCAGCAGGGGAAGCAGTTGTATTCAGCTAAGCAGGTGCTGTGATTACTTTCTTTTTCATACATATTTTTGTCCTACTTAAATTGAGGATGCCTCAGACGTTTTAGGCATATGAACGTTCTGAACGGAGTTTGCTGCAACTGTAATCAGGAGAAAAGAAGACTAAGAGGCAAGTAAACTGTCCAAAAGAATTGCCAAATAACTAGCTATGTAAGGGCATATATTTGTGCAAGTATATATAACAAAGTAAAGTATAGAAGGATAAGGTTGCATTATATATGCTAGAAAATGTAGTACTTACTGGATTATACACTTAGAAGGGACAAGAGGCCTAGTAATACTTAACAGTTTTCTGTAAAAGTATGAGCAGTAAGAGGAGAGAGAATTAACTAGAAAGATGTAACAACAGGTTCCTGGACAATTATAATTAGGAAATGCCTCCACAATGACCTCTAGGTAAATTCAAGCGGTTACAAGTACACTTTGAGGGTGACCAGAGGTCAAAGAGTGGACAAGACGATTCCCAGTGGGATTATGTTGTGCTTATGACTGAACTGCTTAATGTAGAGCAGGGCAATGACCCTGGGTAAAGCTGGAATATAGCATTAACACAGCCAATGTTTTCCAGAGAAATTACAAAAACAATTCACAAAACTTTACAGTTGTAAGAAAAACTTATTTAGCAATGTTTTCTTGTTTTTAGGGGGAAATTAAGAGCAAGGACAACATCTTTGTTTTTTAATTAATTTTTTTTTTTGTTTTGCCAACAGCATTTTCCTGCCCTAAATTCCTGAAGGACTAGAAGGGATTCATACTGATTACCATGAACATTCAGAAATTAATTTTGTACCTTTTGCTGCATTTCTTCATTATGGTAAGGAATTTTAGATAACAATTTAATGCACATTAATGGATTTTGTTGCATACCTTAGCCCACATGTCATATAGCTATAATTTCTTATGTTCTTTTTTATCTGATTTTTTCTGTAGGTTTATGGATCCCCTTCATCAGAGCCTTTCTTAACTCAACCCACCATGCTACCAGATAATGACTCCATTGATACATTCTTAAATGTAAATTTTGAGACAATGGGAACTTCTCAAAAACAAATATTAACAGCTCAGTTTGAGTGTTATATGAAGATTATAAGAGATCCTCCATACTCAAAACCAGGTATGTCTAGAATCATTCTGTCAACTGTATGTACTAATCATAGGACTGCAACAAGAAATGTGAACTAATCATGCTAGACCGAAGAAGATAAAACATATTACTGTAAACAAAATCAGCAATACCTATGCATCATCACAGCTTTAAATATATTGAGCTTTCTCAGTTGCCATAGTGTGTGACAATAAAAAAGTTAAAATGCATACTGCATACATATTAAAAGCAAAAAATATTTAGAACTGCAATGCACAATATAGACTAGAAAACAACATCCTAAACTGGCAATCTAGATAGCAAGCAACCATGGTGTTAAGCAGATATGCTTTTGGAGATATGCCAGAATAAGTGTTCCCTATTGGAAGTTCAAGACTTAATTGTACAGATCCTGAAAATATGACAACTAAGTATCATTCTTGAGAAACAACAGTTAACTGTAAGAGTCATTATCACACATTAAAAGCAGCTCCTCAGTAACCCCACAACCTTGCTTCCCAGTATATGCTAACTCTGAGATCACTGTACCTAGAATGATAGGGAATTCTCCAAGATGGAGCAGTTTGGACTATGTAATATTTCCACCTAATCACATTTAAATGTTTACAGTTCCGAGGATCGCACTTTCAGTCCTCAAACTAATAATGGGAACCCCAGAACAACATTTTTATAAGCTAGGCTCTAAAGGCCTCAACTCATTGGTAAAAAATGTAGACAATTTGACAGAGAGTGCTATTAGACCTTTATTTATTTGTTTATTCATTCATTCATTTCCATCAGTCATGAGCCATATTTTGCAGGAAAATAGAGCCATTGTCAATTATAGCTAGATTTGTCAAGAATATCACTTTATAGAAAAGCCCCTCATTTAATCAAGAGTCAGGTCAGAACATGCAACTTAGTAGTAACAAGGGAAAGTCAGGAAGCCCTTCTAAGAGTGCTCTTGGACAATGTGTAAGATAAAAATGTATATTATCAGTGTCATAATTGTTTTTATAGGTTCATAGGTAAGTACTAGGCTAGCAGCCCTTGTGGGCCATTTAAATTTCCTCAAAGATGAGAATCAAACTTTGTATGTTATGTCTGTGAGGTAAACACCTTAACCATTAAGCCACCCCCAACCCCAATTACATACATTTTAACATTACTGCATTGTGTCAGCAGTGGTGTCACTATTTTTCCTCCATTACAGCCTTGTCTGCTTTTTAGCTTGTGTGCACTTTCCCTGTTGTGTTCACAAGGAATCCATTGCTATTCTGGTTAAAACCAACAGATACACTATTGTCTTTTGGCTGTATCTATGTACCCTCTGACTCCCATGATTCAGCTGCTGAAAGTTTTTAATTTCAAACTGAAATCCAAGCTTATTGTCTTAGGTGACTGGAAAAAAGACAGAAGTAGTCAGAGAGTGAATGTAGTTAACCAGCATGAGATATTTTTAGTCTTACACACCTTATTTCTTTTACTACAATAACTTATAAAGTCTGGTTATGATGATATGTGACATGTGACTCTTACATCTCTTCCTAGCAATGTCACAAAGGAGCAGTTGCATCTTGAATTAAAAAAAAATGTAAATTTTTATGCCTTAAAATATACAAATATTGATTAGATCACGTTTAAGTACAGAAACACATATTCTTTTGAGGTCTGAACTCCCTACAAAATCTTATATTTATCTTTTGATAGCATTTGTTTATTTTATTCCGATGAGAATTGAAAGCTACATGTGTTTTTTTTTTAAGTTTAAGTTGTACCCTGTCCATTTGCAATGGATGTTTTGGTTTGGATTCCACGTTAACTCCAAATGATTATCTTTCTAAGGCTTCAAGATATTCTTATAACATTTCTGGGACAATACCCCTTGAAAATTCAACTGTAATTTTTGTTTTGTACAGCCTGATAACTTTTAGTGAAAGGAAACAACAGAATCTCAAATATCTGCAGGCCTGATACAGCATGCAAATATGGGCATTTTGCTATAACATATTAAAATAAAGCAAATAAACTGCCAGACAACCAAATGGGCCAAACACGTAAAGAAGTAAATTAGCACAGCGAAAGAAACCAAAGTCCAACCGTCTCATTCTTTGTTCAAAAACAAAGCTTTCAAGTCAATGCGACTCTTCTTCAGTGTCAATTAAAACAACTTAACTAACATTCAATTTTATGACTATTGTACTTGAATGTTTTTATTGGTAGACATTTAATTAATTGCATTTTAAATATTTGAGATGCTGCTGATTTTTTGTATGGTCTGAAGAAGCGATTTTATCGTGAAAGCGCTCACCTGTGTTCGAATACAAGTATATTTAGATTTTACACTGCTCTTTACCATCTGCTTTTTATTGGTTTGCTGTGGTGCTGTGTTCTATATTTTTCTTCATACTACTTGGTTTGTGGTTGAGCACAGCTGTAGAGTCAACAGGGCTTATTTTACCGCCTTTCAAAATTAATTAATTTTTCCTTTTCACAAGTGCCCTGTGACTAAAACCATGACATATGGAACAGTCTTCTTTTAGATGAACAGGGCCCAGGCAACAGACATATAACTGGTGATTATCTGACACTGGTATTTTGTGAACACATTTCTGGCATCATTTGAAACCAGTGGGACCTTTGGTTTATCCACCATGGGGACGAACAAAGAGAAGTTGTCAGCGATGGCGAAAAAGGCAGTTAACTGAAACACCTATATGCATACTCACGCAGAAGAAGAGACTCACAAGAGAAACATACACTAACCAACAACAATAAACAGTAAAGTTTTTTTTTGTTTGTTTACAGAAAAAGAATTAAGAGAAGTAAGAGAGAGGCAATAATCCCTGAAACTGGAACAGAAATCCAAGCAAAGAACAAACAACTGACCAGGAAGCCAAAGACTACAGCAAATGAATCCAATAATGGTAGAAACCACTCCAGTTCAGAGTTTTTGTAGAAAGAAACAATCCTGTATTAATAAAAACCACTGCAATTCAAGTAAGAGAAAGGAAAAGTCTTTTTAGTGATGACAGACAAGATTACACCAACATGTAAATAAGAGGAGAAAGGGAGAGAAGTTCAAACAAGGTGGAAATAACAGTTGGTAGGGCTTTATAGAAAAGCGACTAGCAAAAGAATTACTAGAAAAAGTGAAAAACAGAAAAATAATTTTAACATTTACTTAGGTAGAGAACGATGGCAAATGCGTCTGTCAGGGGAAAACTGCAAATGAGATCTGAGGTAATTGGGAGAGGAGCATTCAGGGTAAGGTTAAAGCTAGAGAGTTTTTGGCCAGTGCAAGCTGCACTAATGGCTGAGTCAGTTCTGATACTTGGAACCGGACCCATTTGTTGAGGATACAATGACAATTGACATCATCAGATTACTACTTTTTCCTAAAAAGAATACAAATTTTTGGTTCACATTTTATAATAACACAACATTGATATGATTCAGATTCATACTGAGTTTGTCTGCTTTAAAATGTAAAATATATTTTTTTGTGTGAAATGAATGATACAAAACGGAGTACCCAAAGGGCTATATACATACCTCTTAACTATACAGATTTTCACAGAGTGTCCAGAGTTTTGCCTCATATTTTTGGACTGCTGCTCATAAGATTGTGGTTTTCTGGCAGATCATTCTCAAATCAATGAGGGTTGAAGTCAGAAAATAATGACGGACGTTTGAGTTTCAGACTTCTTATTTTTGGTCTGCTTCTCATAAGAATGTGGTTTTCTGGCAGATCATTCTCAAAGCGATGAGGGTGAAGTCAGAAAATAATGACAGACATTTGAGTTTCAGACTTCATACCCTTCAGAAAATTCATGCTAATGCAAAACCTGTCATTCTGTCAATTTTCTAAGTTTGTAAGAACAATATTTAAAAAGTGTCCTTATTTTTGTGCCTTTGTCCCCCCATTATTTATGGCTTTGTCCAGATTTCTTGCTCTAAGAGGTTAAGAGGTATGGCTATATAAGGTTACTGGTGGTACCTTCAATTCCCCTTTCTCTGTAATGGTACAACGTGTTATAGCAAATTACTCAGAACTGTGCATCTTGACCTTCAGCTACAACATGCACTTAAATGGTAGTTCCATCTGTAAAGATGAAATCATAATTTCATCTTGCAATGCAGTTTTCTGCACTATTCTGAACTTGTGGCGGTTGTCATAAGTCCAGTGACCAAAAGAAAATCTGCATGAGAAATAAATAGGATGTTTACTTCTAATGTTAGACAGCTCAGTACAAAAACATATTTTTTGCCATCATTATACTCTGCATACTGAGAAGAAGTTTAGTACAGCACCCACAATTAAAACATTGTATGATACACAATTTTTGACTGTAGAGAATTATTCTAGGAGTTCTGAACACTAAACAGATGTTTGGAACAGAACTCCCAAGCTAAATCAGATACAACAGTGAACACCTCTAAATAATCTGATGTAGTGCCTGTCTGCAAAAAGCCATATTTCAGTCCTTCTTTGAGACTTTATTTGGAAACTTTCAAATAATAGCAACAGGATGACCTCCTATTAAAAAAAAAGAACTAAGACTTGTATTCAACCCTCAGGGTTTTCAGTGCAGTACTATGTAGAATGTGACCCCACCATATTAGTTGCTCAATCATTTAACATTTTATTAATACTATGTTACAAACGGAAAAAAATCTGAAAAATACAGGTAATTTTAATTTTTATATTTTAGCCCATTACTGTACTCAGGATGCTGAGCAGTTATCCAACACAACACCCACAATGAAAAACTGGTACGCTGCAAAACATCAAATTGAGGCATTAAAGACATGAGCTAAAATCACTAGGGCCTGTTTTGATGGGCAATACATCTGTTCACCTGCAATATTTCATTATGAAACTTTCAGTTAAGTAGAACATGAGGCACAGCTACAAAACACACACAAAACTGATGTTCTGTTCACAGAGCTTCCTGTGCAGGACACCGCTGAATCTGTTAGATTTAGCTGCTTGAATGCATGTCATGGTAACCACAACCTGGAAAAAATATTGTTTTCCTGGTGATATATATTTTTTCTGGTAAAAGAAATATGATTTTTATTTCTGACATAATGAGGACCTAGCAGACGTTTATTCTCAATTTTAGTTTTCCTGGCCTTTTGTACAGAGGTCAAAAGTACCAGACTGTGACAACACTCCCCCCCCCCCAACACCAAAATGCAGGATTTACTAGCTGTATATAAGAGACCATATGTCAGTTCCCCAAAGGCAGTTCTCAATACTCAAAAAAAAAAAAAGGAAGTCTAAATAGATGCTTAGGTACAAAACATCTCAATTATGCCATTCTTTCCATAATGGCACAAATCTTCTTCTGGCTTTTTGCGGTTAGGGGTCGCCACAGCGGATCATCTGTCCGCTCATGATTGGCAGTGGAGTTTTACGGTGTCGAGTTGCCAGCCCGGCGCCCAACCTTCCACAGAAGGCACATACATGCACACACTCACACCTAGGGCCAATTTAGAGTGTCCAATCCACCTATTGCATGTCTTTGGGATGTGGGAGGAAACCAGAGCTCCGGGAGGAAACCCACACGACCACAGGGAGGACATGCAGATTCCGCACAGAAGGAACCCCAGCTGAGAATCGAACTGGAGAACCTCTTGCTGTGAGGCGGCAACGGTAACCGCTGCACCACCGTGGCCACCCACATGGCACAAATAATCTTTGTAAATACATAGAATACAGTCCATTATATAAACATTAAAAGAAATGTTGCCATGGCTGGTGAAATAAAAATATTTTTTACTTCAGTATGAATGCACACTTGGTGCACTTATATTCTGGACATTAGTTTCACCAATCCTTGTCAGAAGTTGTCACATAGCCACCAGATGTAAATTTGGTATTGTACCAGACTTTGACAATAGGAGCCTTTGGAATGGTGGTTTTGTTAGCAATAGATAAGTCATTATATGTCTGTACACACACACACACACACACACACACACATACAAACACACACACACACACACACACACTCACACTGGAATGGGCCCCTTGTGAGCACTAAGATCAACTAATTACTGGTGCCTACCAATTACACAGTAATAGGACATGGGTTGGCTACACATAGTGTTCATGAGGTAGAGGTAAGAAGTCAAGCTAATAAACAGCATAACCTCTTACTTCCAGGTTAATTGTTCCCATTGGTTTTAATATGAAACTCCAGGGTAATTTGGCTAGTACAGTTACTGTATGAGCCAAATAATTATCTCACAGATATGCTGAGAAAGAGAGAGTTTTTTTTTTCTTATCTGAAAATGACTTCAAACTGATTTTAAAATAAGAAAAATATATACTAAAACTGGTGTATCTTGGTCCCCACAGTAGTATTTCAGTGCTCAGATCTTGAAATAGATGGGTTTCTACATTTAAGAGCTTAATAGTATGACATACCTCTGTAATAATGTCAAATTGCATTAGTATGCTGACGACTCTACCGTCTTCTTCACATGTGTTACTATCTCTGACATCAGCTCTAAACTGCAAGAAACATCCCGAGTCACAAAGTCCTGATCAAGTTATTTTAAATTACTCCTTAGCACTAACAAAAACAAAAGCAAAAAGAAGTAGTAATGCTTTTTACCTACAAGGGTCACAAAATGAAGGCAGTAATGCATTTCCTTTCCCTCAGGTACAAACTCTATTTATATATTTTGGTGATCATTCCATGACTGAAGTGGTTACTTTTACCAGACTACTTGAACAGATCATTGATAATCAGCTGAAATCATTATTTTATTCATTTTCCAGTTTCCCACATAATCCATTTATGGGTCACCAGGAAGCCACAGTTTATCCTGGTACTCTGAAGTTAGAAGACAGAGAAGACTAGTGCTGGACAGGATGCCAGCCCATCACCGAATGCATTAACTCACAAACACTCACATACTGATGTGCTTGCTCACTTACTTTCTGCATGCACATTCACCCTCAACAATATGTGGGATTACCAGTTCACCAATGGCATATTTCCAGCATTATGGAGGAAGCTGCAGCACTCAGAAAAAAACTATATGTATATATGTATTTGGGATATCATTTTCTGAGGTGCAGGCCAAAATCAGTGGGGTATGGCTGACCGAGTTTGCAGATGACTGCAAGCTGGGTGCTGTCATCAATTCCCCTAGTGATGTGGACATCGTCCAAGAAGGTCTCACTCAGTCAAATGAGTAGTGCCAGAAACATGGCCTCAAGCTGAATACCAAAAAATGCATCATCATCCCCTTTGGGGAGAGTGACGTCCCCACAAATTATCACATTAATAACAACGTCCTAAGCACTCAATCAGTCATAAGGGATTTGGGCACCCAGCTTGATAACAACTTGACTTTTGACCGCCATGTTGCTTCTGTGGTACAGAAAGCCTTCTACATGGCCCACCTCATAAGTAAGAGTATCTCATTCAGGAACAAGGAGGTCATAACATCCCTCTATTCTTCCCTTATAAGGTCCATTATTGAGTACAACGCACCTTTCAGCATATACCTCGCAAAGCACATGCAGCAGCTGGACAGACCACAGAGGTTCCTCACCAGGAGAATCCAGTGCCTCAAACATCTACCATATACAGGCTAAAAGCCCTATCCCTCTACTCAGTTTCATACAGACACCTCAGAGGTGACCTCTGTCTGGCATACAAGGTGATCATGGACCCCACCTTGATGGGACTGCTGCATATCCGCAAGTCAAGCTCCACTCAAGTAACCATCATGTGTGGCCTCAAACTGGTCTGTGACATCAACAGGGCTTGTTGGTGGGACAGATTTGTGTCCCAGGGACTTCCTCATCTGTGAAATAGACTCCCTCTCCACATCAAACAGAGTACCTCTTTACCCCTTTTTAAGCACAGCCTGGATAACTGGATGGGAAACAGAAAATATACCCCTGGAATTCCACCCATATCCCAGCCAGACAGGGGCACTGGGTGCTGATTTGTCTAAACATGGGCTAAACGCTTGGCTAGGCTTATAAGGCCTCAGGGCCAATAGCCTAGTAACCTCCTATGATCCTGTATGGGAACAATATACAAGCACTACATCTGACAACCAAACTGAGCAACCAGGAACTCTAGATAACACTGATAATTGCTGTCTGATAGACATTAATGTGCTATAATAAAGGTAAGACACATAGAACTGTGGTAAAAGAAACAATGTCAAGAATGAACAAAGTGACCCATGGAGTATTGCATGGTTCTTTCTTTCATCCAGTACTCTTCAATGTATTTGCCATACAAATCTTAGAAAAAACAAAATAGGATCAAATTCTTTCTTCTGGCACAAAGACAGGTACAACAGTGGAAGACTGTGGGTGCAGATCCAGCAAAGAATTTGTAAATGCTGGACAAGTGGGCAGAAAGGTGGCAGTTGAGGTTTAATGCAAACAAATGCAAAGTAATGAACTTAGGCCTAACAACCCTGGTGTGAAGTACCATCTGAGGGGAGTCTAACCCTCAGTAACCGATCAAGAAAAGGATATATTGCATTGTTCACATCTGAACTACTCCACTGGGACCAGAGTGAGAGGCAGTGGCAAGAGCAGAAAGAAAGCTGGGATGTATCCTTAGAGACATGGATTCTGACAGCAAAAAAAGTTATGTTTTTAATCTATGTGGGCTTGGTCAGACCACATCATCAGTATTGCTTGCAATGCTGGAGACAGAATAAGGAAAGGGACATCAATCAAGCTCCTGAAGGAAATCCAAAGGAACACTAGCAGAAATATTCATGGTATGATAGGAAGAAATATAACTAGAGGCTAAAGGAGGTAAGGCTGTCCTCAAGTGAGACTAGAAAAGACTGGGGTACATGGTATTGTTACACAAGATCAAGTCACTGCAATGTGACTGGGTCATCCTGAACAGCAAGAACAAAGGGGGAAGGAGGGACCACAGGCACCAGATTGTAGGGTTTAATTAATACCCGGATCTTTGTTAGTACTTTTTCAGAGACAGGGCTTTATACCTGTGGAATGTACTTACCAGAATGAGAAATGAAGAGGGAATCCATAGAAGCATACAAGTAGGTGTAGAACAGATGGAAAAAGGGTAAGGACAAAGTTGGTTTGGGAAGCATATAGAATGTTTAATGAACTTAAAAGGATGAAATTGCTATGAATATTGTTTTCTTCTGCTGTCAAGTAAATGCAATGTAGTGTAAAAGAGAAATTAGAAACTTTGACTTCCTTCCACAGTTAGGGCTTTTCTTATCCAAGATCTTGACAATCTGCCGAACCAACCCATTTCTTTCTATTCCTCGTCTATATCATGCATATCTGTTTTGACCTTAATTTTCCCTTTTACAAATTAGCCCGATGTAATAACAGAGCTGCCAGATTTTCAGTTGGTCTCTTGCTAGAACTCTTCACCTCTCTGCATTACAATTTCTAAAGAAAAAAATCACTAAACACTTGTTTCTAATTCAACTAAAGTATGACCATAAAGTATGAAATTATCCTATTGTACCCCTCTTGCTACTGTCCTAAAATAGCATAAACCACAACGGGGCCTTGGGTCTGCAGAATGGCTTTTCATATCCATACCTAATTCCAGTAACACATTTTTAATTCATCCTTCTCCCCTGTCCATGTCAACAAGCTCCTGAACAGAGTTCCACTTGTAGTGTGACACGTTTATTCCACATATCCATTGAAAAACTCATTGAAAGACTGCTTCCTCAGGAACCAGACATATGATAGACTTACATGCAAATATGCAGAAGCATATTTTAATTAGAGGTTTTCAAAGTTACTCATCTCATGATGTATGCAGCTGTCACCTGATATTAATAGAAAAGCCAATGACTTACACTGGCATTTGTTGACTGTTTTGGTTCATCCTGTTTCTTGATGTTCAGAATGAGCATCATTTGTCTCAGTTATATGCCTAGCTACTGAGCTGTAGCAAGGACAATCAGCTCCCTGAACAGCACACCCTTATGCCAGCCCCCCCCCCCCCCCCAATGACTGAAAATTAAAAAAAACAACTTACAGTTTTCACTTTATCCATTAAGGGACTGCAATGCAAATCACTTACAGACAGCCTGTTAACCATCTATCTTGTTTGTCTTTAAGGCACTTTACATTTTAAAAAAGGAACGTCTGACAGGCAGTTTACAAGCCTCTCTACAAGTTGGTGCCCAAGTCACCCCACTCTAACATACTATGGCACTGTTTAATTATCTTATCTTTTGCCGTACCTTCTGTGCCAGAAATTATTACTTTGGCATATGCTTTCTATGCCTAATTGCTGTAGAAACGGGTAGGAAACATATGTGGCCAGAGTTCTAAAAGAGATGTGAGTGCAAGGGGAGGGAAGATAAGACTAAATAAATAATTGTGTGATGCACACACTTGTCTAAATTTCAGCCCTCTGAAGTGACAGCGCATTTTTTTTCTTACATGATTTTTGCCTCCATACCTGCTGATCACCATGTTTACTCCCAATGGGCCATGACCCATTCATTTCTTTACCCAGGAATTTCACCAAGCATCAGCTCAAGAACTGTCCAGCATGGGATTTCTTTCAGAAAGTCGTGGGAGCTTTATGTCTTCACCAGAATCCTAGCAATGTGGCCATTTGTAATTTATGTACCCTGCCCATGTTTGGAAGGACATGAGTTCCACATCTTTGCTGACACCCATAATACCTTTCCCATATGACTGCACACTTCTGCAAACCCATGTTAAAGCCTAGCACAAAGCAGTGGCTTGATGATCCTACTGCCCACCCACAGGTTGTGCATTTGCATTGAGAGATTATGACAGCAAGTAGCCAGCTCTGCCCTGCCCTCCAACCTAAGTTTAGCATGCCCTTTCTTCCCTACCACCTCAAGCTGAACTTGGGCCAAGTGGACCATCATCCGAGTTTTATCCCTCTACTCTACTATACTCTGTGGGTGCTGGCAAGGGTGAGTACAGTTGTCAAAATTAAAAATCTACACCTTACCAGACAAATCCAAGTATACAAGTAACACACACACACACACACACACACAAAAACGTATTCTAAATTCAGCATACCATACTTGGAGTCCTTCCACTTAACCAGGGAACAAAATGGCAATATATTCCCTTACAACAAGAATTTCTACCCTTTGTGTATCATGCAGTCAGATACATACACATATCATGAATTTCTCTGAATCACCGGATTATGGCATCATCCATCTCAGCGCTGTGCGTGAAGCATGTATCAAGTATTGCAACATCTTAAGGCTTATGAAGGAGACTTGTCCATGGCTCTGTAATTTGTACTTGAGCAGCTAATTTTCCAGATTCACAAATCAGTAGCTGCATATATATATATATATCTGACATCTTGTAGAACCAAAACTCCTCCTATTTCATGAGGACAGTCAAGCAGACATCTTTGCTTCTGCTAAGCTGAGGGTCCCCACTAAGATATTCTTGCATGTCCTTCATAGGGATTACAGAGACCAGCTGGTAGGTACATATGATGGGACATCTAAAAATGTTGATACCTGCTATAACCCATGTCAGATGTTACAAAAGTCAAAAGATTTTTCCACAGGACACAGCAGGCACCAGTATACAGTATCATAAAAAGTCACCACCATGGCCCTCTCCACAAATCAGAGGCACAGGTTCAGTGACAGCACCCTGCTATGCATTTTAAGTACCTACTTAAAAATTTTTCTTCATGATCAGTAGTTGTAGTCTTAGTTGAGGCAGCCTCCTGGGATGTTTGTGTGAAGCTGTTATTTCTGCATGCCGGAGGAACAGTATACAGACTTTAAAGTTAGGATGCATTTTTAAGAACATTTTCAATGTATAAATCCATGAGTGATGTATAGTAGGCACTGACTGGTGGGTGTTTCACTTAAAAACAGATGGACTTAAATGTAGGTCACTGATGTGCATCTTTGATAGTATACATTATCTATAGCATTTTACAACCTGTAGCATATGGCCAAGGACTATTTACCATAATTTATTCTTGCTGCAGATTTGATACAGTCACTGCAAAGGAAGTGCCAGCAGCAGTATCTGTGCTTTATATTGTTTAGAACATTGACAGTTCTGTCTTGCTCTGAATGTTTCATCATTCACCTGGCCCATTGTACTGATGTACTAACCACTCTATATACCTTATTATATTCACCCATCCAATTCTATTCTTATTATATTCTCCCATCCCCACCCCCACTAACCTGTAGTATTTAACTCTAAAGTATGCCTAAGGTAACTAAACCCTTCACAACCAAACTAACTCTTCTAACAACATGTATATTTGTCCTTACCTCAGCTTATATCCTCATCCTCATTGAAAAAACAACCTTTTACCAATTTAATTACTCTCCAAAACAAACTGCTACATTTACCCTTACCTACACACATACTCAAATAAATATCACTGCCAATCCAAGCTACCTGCTACCCAGATACCATAGACTCTCACATATTAAATACTACAAACATACAGCAAACAAAGTAAAATATCTAATAAGCCATACCTATAACTCTACTCTAAGACTAAAACATCCCTCCTTGAAAGACGACAACATTCACTCTAATCTAGGCCCACACACTGTCAAATTAAGCAATACCACCAACCCCAATTCCACACCCCTTGTTACCCACTCCAAACCCCCCAATTCTTTCCTTATAGGACATCTTAATATACAAAGTATTAATAACAAAATAGCCCACGTTCACAGCCTGCTAGATATTTACTCCTTTGACATCCTCTGCCTCACAGAAACTTGGCTAAAACCTCATACCAAAGACAATGAAATCATTCCCCCAGGATATGATATATTAAGACAAGACCGTATTAAACGAAAAGGTGGGGGAGTAGCAATCTTATATAAAGATGGACTACACATCACCTCTTTACCTTATAACCCACCACAGGATAATAATGCTGAAATCCTTATCTCCAAATTTCAAATCAACTCCATCAAATCAATATATATCATCTGTATCTATCTTCCTCCAGGTAACAATATCAATACTATTGAGGATATCCTTAGATGGATATCCTCTACTTATCCACAAGAAACTACTATACTAGGTGACTTCAACATCGACTAGAAAACTGTAAATGCTGAAAACCCCCCTACTCATATTAATCTTCATGGCTTTAGTCAAACAATTACCTCTACAACCAGACTCAACAAACCAAATAAAAAAGGAACCACCTTAGATTGGATTCTTACTAATAATCTTAAACTAACTTATATAACTGGAACTCTGCCTGATGATGTAAGCAATCACTCATTGACCTACATTATAAGGCAAAAAAATGATATTACTAACCCCCCCCCACACTTATAGGGTGTCACGGACCAACAAACACTTCAACCAAGTACTAGTTCAAAGTGAGCTAAGTGCCTGTGACTGGAAGGCTTTAAAAATCCTTCCACTTGATGAGGCTGTTAAATACTTCAACTCCAAATTCTTAAGTATCCTTGATAGGCATGCTCCTAAACACTCCATCAGAATGAAAACCAAACCAGCCCCATGGCTCTCTAAGGAAACCAGACAAAAAATGTTACTTAGAAACAAATCATGGGCTAAATGGAGAGCTTCCAAATCTCTCTATGACCAACAAAACTTTAGGCAGCTTAGAAATATTACAAAAAAGGCCATACTTACTGACAAAAAGAACTACTACTGTAACTTACAGGAAATTCACCAAAATAACCCACAGAAATTCTGGTCAGGAATCAATCGTCTCTTACTCCCAGGCCACTCTCGTACTCCAACCCCACTAGGGTCTGATCATAATACCTCCCTCCAAATTGCTCATGCTTTCAATACTTTCTTCACTGAGACCATACAGTCACTTGCCAGTCAACTAACCCCAGATAACTCAATACCTCATACCACCAGTCCTGGCCCTCTTCCAACATTTAAATTGCAACCCATCCCTACAGATCTCATCCTCAAATTCATCCAAAAGCTTAAGCCTTGCACTCCTTCTGTTGACCAGCTACCATCTGAATACCTGCAAAAAGCAGCCAAAGCTATTGCACACCCAATATCCATCCTCATTAATAGAACTATTACAGAGGGGTACACCCCAGAAATCTGGAAAATCTCTCATATCATACCTCTACATAAAGGTGGCAACTCGAAAGATTATTCTATCTATCGGCCTATAGCCCTTTTATCCCCCCTAGCAAAAATTATGGAGAAATGTATTCACCATCAGCTTTTAGACCACTTAACCCAACATAACATTCTCGCTAATTGCCAACATGGCTTTAGGCCATTTCATAGCACCACTACTGCCCTCTTATCCTTCACAGATTCCATTAATAAAAATCATAACAATAATACCCTCTCATCTGCACTCTTTATCAATCTCTCAAAAGCTTTTGACATGGTTAACCACACCCTTCTTATTAACATTCTAGAGTTCCTTTCCCTTGACATTCTGGCTATCCAATGGTTCAAGTCCTACCTTAGCAATAGACAACAAGCAGCTCTCTGGGAGCAGAACCTTTCATCCCTCCTGCCAGTCACCCTTGGACTCCCTCAGGGCTCTATTCTAGGACCTCTCCTGTTTTCACTATTCATTAATGACCTGCACATAGCAATTCCTCAAGCCACCTGTATACAATATGCAGACGATTCAACAAGCATATGCTCAGCTAACTCCCCCTCAGAACTACATTCTTCAACTCAGAAGGTATTCAACATAATTGAGACCTGGTTCTTAAAGCGTTGCCTCCTTCTAAATGCTAAGAAAACAAAGCTCCTACTCTTTGCACCTACCAGTAAGTCCTCCCCAATAGACTTCTCAATTAGTTCTAACAGCGGTACCCTAATATCCCCAGACTCCACCACTAAACTGCTAGGAATTACTATTGATAATAACCTTAACTTTGACAGCCATATAAATAACACTATAAAATCTGTAAACAAAAAACTTGGCTCCTTATACAAAATCAAACCCTTCCTAACACAATTAGCAAGAACCAAAATTGCTCACTCTCACTTAATCTCAACTCTTCTTTATGCCTCACCCATTTAATCTAACCTAAAAAAAATAACCTTAGCAAACTAAATAATTCCTACAATAGTATTGCCTGATTTGCTACTGGTAATCCCTTTAGAACCCATCATTGTCTGAACCTACTGCAACTAGGCTGGCTAGAATTACAAAATCTCCTGGCATATATGCAAATCACCATTGCCTGCAAGCTATTATACCAACCTAACAATACTCCTATACTCTCTAACCTCATCATCCCCTACAAAAACCTTGATTCACTACGCTCCTCTAACAAACTTCTAGCCACCACAACAAAGTCCAACAACAAAGCAGGTGATTCCTTGTTCTTGAACACTGTAGGTAAACATTGGAACCACTTACCTATAGAACTTACCTTAATTCCCTCTCTGCCTCTTTTTAAACAAAACCTCAAAAACCATCTGAAAATCCATTGGTTATGCCCCTGCAGCAATACTGATTAATCCTTTTATTCTATACTTCTCACCGCTCTCTTTCACTTTTCTTCCTCAACCCTGTAGCTTATCCCTGTGAGGACAGAGCTGAAAATAGAATTCCCTATACTACCTATTGTACTGTTTTTACCTATGTATTGTACAACTTATCAATTTTGTCAAACTTTGTCTGTTACTGTTTAACAGTTATATATTTTATCCTTTATATTGTGTATATATAGTTTTGTATATTCTGTTGTTCTTATATTGGAGCTTTTCTCCTCGGGCCTCTACTGAAAATGGAAATATATCCAGCAAGAGTAGCCCGGTTAACAAATGTAAAATAAATAAATAAATGTGCAAATCTATCTTACAGCATAAGGGTTAGATCTAAGCTACATGGGCTGCCACAGAAAGCAGTAAAGTCTGATGGCAAAGCAGGGTGACTATGAATGGCATATTTATACTGTGCTGCATTTCATTTACAACTTATGGAATACCATACTTATGCCAACTTTCCCATTTTTTGATACTATACATGTCCAGATGAAAAGCAGGCTGAAACCCAAGGACTTTTACTATAACCAGCCACTGTTACAGCTCTAATTAGGTCCAGTAGTTTGGGACTGCCTCACCAGAAGTGGGGGGGTGAAAGCCTCTCTCACGCAGACAGCCCTGTCCTACTACTAGTGGCACTCCAGTAATTGTGTGACTGACCTGGATGTAGTCCTCTCATGAGTGGTCCTGAAACTGGAGTCCAAGTATTGTGGAAAACCAAGATAAGAGTTGGCAGAGTCTTGTATAAATCAGACACAGCTGAGTACTGTGTACCTTGGAATACCCTTATATGCCTACCCATGGTATGTACCTTATCTCATACTTGAATAACACTGCCGATTTGGGCAATGTTGGTGGTGACCCTGACAATCCTGCCCACAGATGTGGAGAGGGAGGTAAACTGCTACTTCAGATACCGTATAAGACCAGTAAGGTGCTCCAAAGATATTTCAAGAGAAATGCAGGCAAAGGCACCCAGATATGGAAATTTTCACAATACAAAAAATAAGAACACAAAGGTGGGATATAGAACAGAAGATGAGTAAGGTAGAAGTTAAAAAGAAAATAATGATGTAGAATACCGTGAAGTGAAGGATTTAGTGTAGAAAGTCTAATACAGGATATGGCACAGCATGATGGAACAATGAGTCCCCAAATTAAGAAGAAACAGGTGAAGTGAGGGACAGCTGAAGAAATTTGGACATGGGAAAGATAAAGAGATTTGATGTGGTGCAATATTTATGCAAAGGAGAAAGGAAAAAGTGGCACCAAAGATATTTGAAGAGAAATACAAGCAAAGACAACCAGATGTGGAAAAGTTCACAATACAAAAAAATAAGAAAACAAAGGGAAAAAGAAAAAAAAGTATTAGTAATGGAGAAGTTAAAGAAATAGAAACTGAAGTTATGGATTACCTGCAAAGTGCAGGATTTAGTGTAGAAAATCCAACTTGGGAACATTACAATGTGATGGAACAATGAGTCCCCAAATTAAGGAGAAATGGATAGTATGAGAAACAAGTGATCGCTTGACACATGGCGATGCTCTGGAGCCTTCAACAGGAAACAAGTATAAAAGTTCAGTTGGAGTTGCACAAGTAAGGGAAGGAGCAGGAAACAGTGGCACAGGCAGTGTTGAGGAATGATGAACAATGAGTTCCTATATGAAGGAGCAATGGATGACACAGAATGCTGGTGAAGAAGATATGTCACAGGAAGACATTCTGGAACTTTCTGTAGAATGCCTGCAAGAAACATAAAGCAAAGAATGTGCCCTCAGTTTAGAAGAATATAGTCTAAGAAAAGAGATGATGGATTTAATAGAGATGGATAGACATATTAAGATCGTTGAAAGAAATAGATTGCAGAAAGTAAATAAGACCCAAATGTTAGACGTCTGATAACACAGATGAACATAGTAATCAAGACTATTAAAAGAAATTCATGTGATATAATAGAAGTACATAGGATATATTATTGTGCAGCTAAACTAATAACAGCAAAAGTCTTACCGCAAAAATATGGTGCAATAAGGGAAAGGAAGAGAAGTAATAAAATGCCATCATGGGAGCACCTCGTAGAGAAAACCATAAAGCAGTTAGGGCAAGAAGTGGTACTATTAGGCAAACATTAAAGAGGAAACAGATAAACAAATACTTAGAAATAGAAAAAGCAACACACAGTATCAGAACAGTCCAGGCTCTGCCATACACTATTGGAAATAATGAACTAAAGATATCAGCTCAGGCAGAAACTAAAAACTTAGAAGGTGTGCAGATAAATATGAAAGAAAAGTACAAAATAAGCAGTTAATTTGTGACTCAAAAAAGGTTTATAGAGAACTGGAGAACAAAGCAAAAGTAATAGAAGCACCTTCAAAAAAGAAACTGATACATTTTGGAGAAATATTTATGAGGACCCTGTGAAACATTACTAAGATGCTAAATGGATAGAAAAATCAAAAGAAACAGTAAGGAATTTAACCATACAGGATATGAAAAGGAGAAATTGAAACAAAATTAAGAAAAGCTTCTTACTGTAAAAAACTTGCCCCTGATGCAGAACCTAACATCTTGCTAATCATATCAGGGTCTATATTAAATCAGCGAACACTTAAAAAAGCGAATGCTGATTTATCGACCCCATGTAAGTGAAAGCTTACAATTCCGAACACTTAGAACAGTGATTTTTTTCCCAGGGGAAAAAAATCACTGTTCCACAAAAAAAATAAATAAAAACTTCAAAACATTACATAAAGTGGGGGGCTTTGCCCCCCACACCCCGCCTACTTAAATATACCAACTCTGAGATTGCAGCACTACAGTGAGGAAAAAGGCAAAGTAACGGAGGCGGCCAAGCAATTTCTTTCCCAGGGAAAGAAATTACTTATATGCCTTTTCGCTATTTTGCTGTTTCGTGCTTTCAAGAGTTTGATCAAGATGCATTCGAAAGATTGCATCTTTGATTATATAATAAGAACCCAATATTAACATCTTTAAACAAAGATTTAGCCCTGAGTAAGAACTATTTATATGCACATCCTGAACAGACACCAACCTAGTTAACAGGAAAAACAATACTCCTCTTTAAGAGTGAACCTGTAAGCCATTCTAAAAACTATCCACAAATAACTTGCCTTCCAACAATGTAGAAACTATGTACTGGAATTGATACAGACAGAGTTAATAGTCATTTAGAAGAAAACTCAATCATGGCAGAGTAAAAGGGTAACAAAAGAAAGTTATTTGGAACAAAGGATATGTTGGTGCTAAATAAAGCCCCATAATCAGGAATTTGTTAAAAGGGGAAGAATCTAAGCATGGCATGGTTAGATTACAAAAAAGCATTTGACAGCCTCCCACAGTAATGGATAAAGGAGTATTTACAGAT
Organism: Protopterus annectens; assembly: GCF_019279795.1. Lineage (NCBI taxonomy): Eukaryota > Metazoa > Chordata > Ceratodontiformes > Protopteridae > Protopterus > Protopterus annectens. Next base: position 1,067,754,528 of record NC_056743.1, read on the forward strand.
ATATAAGCTAAATCTTATTTGATCAATTACATTACAGTGACCATGAAACAGTGACAAACTACTTTAATTAAGCCATGACAGAGGGCAAATTATTATCCCAGGGATGAAAATTCAGAAGGGGATATTCCAGGGTAATTCTTTGTCACCGCTGTTGTTTTCTCTTGCCCTTAACCTGTTAAGCTGTTTATTTAACAGATTAGGTCTTTGTTACTATTTGGCTCCCACAAAACAAACTTGCTTAAAGATTTCTCATCTACTTTTTATGGATTACTTAAAACTGGATAGTTCATCAGATGAGGAGTTGAACGCACAACTGCAAGTGGTTAAAACTTTCTCAGATGATATAAGAATGACGCAGGTCTTGAAAAATGTGCAAAAGCAACATTTAAATCAGTAAAGTTGCAGTAGTAACTAAATATCAACTCAGGACAGGAATGTGATATAAATGAACTTGAGCAGGAAGGAATACAGAAATATTTGGGAATTGATGAAGGATCTGCAATAAAACATGAACAAATGTGAAAAATCCATAGTAGTCCAAGTTACAAACCAATTTGCTCTTCCTATTTTAGCTTACAGTTTTGGTGTGATTGACTGACCCAAAAAGGTACTGGATCATTTGGACAGAAACACAAGAAAATGCTTCACGCTCATCAGATAATATATAAAATCAGTGTATACCTAGATTATATATTCCATGTTCTGAAAGAGGTATGGGCCTCCTCGAAGTTGATTACATGCATAGATCTGCATTTGCAGGACTGCATTCATATCTGCTGACCTCATCAAATCCAAACATAGTGAAATTTTTAAAACATGAGGAGAATAAGGCTAAGATGACTTCCCTGCTCAGTTTAGCAGAACCATATAGGTGTCAAGCAAGAAGTGAAATCAAACCAGAAATAGATAAAAAAATCAGGCAGCAAATGAATGTGCAAAAAAAAAAAGAATACAAGGAGAAGGATCAGATAAGACGGAAAGAAATGTGGAAACGTTATAAATATAGTAGCAGTTATGGAGATCTCCTGCAAAAAAGTCATGTTGATTGGGATTTGATGCAGGAATGCCTAAGGAGAGGTAAGTTGAAACCAAATGATGAAAGGTTAGTAATGGTAGCCAAGGATAGGGGACTACATACACATTGTTTACACATTCCATTGAAGGTGGGAGGGAAACAGACAAATGTAGGTTCTGCAAAAAATTGGAAACAGTCGCACACCTTGTTGCTGGGTGTGATACACTCATGAAAAAGGGTCTACACTGAAAGAAGCAATAATGTGGCCAGATTGTTGCATTGGAGAGTGTGTAAACCTGAACAACAAAGCATTAGAGAATGATGAAGTGTAAATCATATGGGGTCACCCATTACCAACAATTCAAAAAATAAATGCAAGAAAACCAGATACAATAGTCCATGAAAAAAGATAAAAGTAGCATTGATCACTGAAATTGCTACACCTAGCAATTGCAGTGTCTGAGATACAGAGACATGAAGTTATAAAACATCAGCATTTCAGTGTGGAAAAAAGATACTCAAAAGTAGCAGGAACAATGGGGTCTCATAAAAAAAATAACTGAATCATATTTAGATATGCTACCAATACATGCAACTCCATATGAACTGCAGAACAAGTCAATTCTGGACACATTGTTGGTAACATCAAGGACTGAAACAAAACTAATTTCATGAACTGTAATCATGCCCTGACTTAGGAATGAGGCCCATTCCCATCAAGCTATTAGAAACCCAGGAACACTTGAAGAAATTAAACCCACAGAAATCAGATATGTCCTGGTCTGGAATGCATGGATTGTGCATGGGTGATACTTTGGCACATCAGCTGATTGATCTCATGTGCCAACTGCATGTCAGAGGCCATGTGTGACATGTGCTAGCATTGGCACCCCCCTACAAGACTGTGAAATAATAAGTATATACACCACAGATGCATTGCACTCATTTGCTGCTGTAGCTGCAGGAGGAGCATCATTGAGGTTAAGAACCACCACAGGCCCCTCCCCCAGTGGGGATGGTGAGTACTCAGAGTGCACCCTTGGATTAATCTTAGTTAAGATCACTGCTTCATTCTGTACTGTGGGAGATCACCTTCCTGGTTAGGTACAGACAGTGCCTCTTGTATTGTGCTTTTTTGCCATCAGTCACAGGGTGGGTGTCAGTATTATCCCCCTAACCTCTACAGGTGACACCATAAAGGCACAATGGAGTAAACATAAGAAGCTGTTTCAAAAGCATACCCTTGAGGCACAAGTTAAGGGGATCATTACAAGATGGTTGGATGCCATCATACATCTGCTGCCACTTTGGCATAGCTTGACAACTGATTTTCCTAGCACACCATGCAGGCAATATGTGTGCTTTGATCAGCGTAAGTCTTTATGTGCAATGTTTCTGTACAGAAATCTGCTAAATGTTGTACTAACCTGGTGCATTAACCATATAGAGATGATCACAGAACCATTATATCCCTGCAATGACACCAAAGATTCCATTGGCTTTGTCATTCCGTTGCTGCTCGGTGGCCCTCTCGCTGGCTAACCTCTGAGTTATGGATTGTACCATTGCCTTTACATGGTGTAGCAGATTGACATCATGCTTATAATGTTGTAATGTGTACTTCTGGTCCCCCATGGCACTTGCAGTCCCCTTTGACATTTTTATCACCAACAACGTTCTGGCACGGATAATCCAATAAAGGTTGGTCAATGACCCTCTCTAAAACAGGCACCATCCATGTGTCTGTCTGTAGCAAGGCATCTTTTTTCTACAGGGCTGAAATTCTCTGCTTCTACCATCTACATCATTCTGCAACCATGCAGACACCTCTGAAAACATGAAGCAATGCTATAGACTTTCTTCTACTGGTAGAATGATGGCTGCGGACAAAGGCATACACTAGTTATATCATAATCGGATGTAGGTGTATGCCATATGATAGATGTAGAGCGGATATGGGAATACGCACAAGAGGTGCAGTTTGACCTCTGATAGATAGATAGATAGATATATATATATATATATATATATATATATATATATATATATATATACATATATATATATATATATATATATATATATATATATATATATGACATGTGTGTGCGATTTGTGTGTGTGTGCACTTCCCACAGGGTCATCCAGTTTCTTAGAACCAACAAGTATGTGTACGGTATGACAATAATCCCTACTGACAACATGAGTGTGCACCATGGGAAATGTCAGTGACACCAGCCTACCCTAGTACAGTGGGAAACGTGCTGACTGCAGGCATGGGACTGCTATAAGCATCAACATAGGCCACTATATAGATTAGATAGGCTATATCTTCAATGTTATATTGAAAGGAATCTACAAGAACTAGTTTCCCTGACATTGTCTACTTTACCAGTTCGATATACAAGTAATAGACATACAAGGCACATTTTCATATTGCTAGCTTTTTATAATAAGAATTCCAGGTTAAGTGCCTTTAATACAGTGCAGATTTATACCTCTTTGCATGTCACACAGGAGAAAAGGTCAGGGATGCATGAATATCTGTGAATCACTGTATTTTGCTGTTGTGCATCTGTGAATTGAAGAGCAGCTTTATGGCTATGCTCACTCCTAACAACTTGTAACTGAGTGTTCATGCTGAAGTCTTGTGCAGATATGTGCTTCATACTATTTTGCAGCATTGTGTTGCACTAACTGTGATACAGTAATCACACTGTGTGATTCACAGATTAACATTTTGTTCCTTGTAAAAGTGACATCATTTTCAGATAGTGACTACCATGTAGTGACTGTATCATGCATGAAACAGGGCAAGAGTATGTTTTTTTTCTTCACTGCCATTATAGGGAGCACCCTTTGATAGTACCTTCAAGAAAACTGATGATTTGTATGACCTCACGTAGAAGCTGTTCACAGCCACAGACATAATCAGGATGGGGAACAGTGCAGGCATCCTTTTAATGACCTGCACAGCAGGAACCCTGATTATCTCTGCTTATTAAGTGGAAGCTAGATGATATCATCCCAAATGTAATAGTAAGTGCATAGCATTGTCTTTTTTTTCTTTTATGTTATCCTGCTACAGGTTTGGGACTGCATTGCTACTGGTAAATGTTTGTGAAGGTCAACTTAGGAAATGTATTTGCTGCTCTCTAGATCTCCCATGTCAAACAGAGATGGTGGTGGCACTGCATGTTATATGACCACTGTAATGTTGGTTTCTGCAGGGACCTCCTCTGAGGTTGGGTGGGGTTATACTGCACCATCAAATGATGCATGAACACTACCTGGTGTGGACTCAAGTGTAGCTGTGCCATTTCTTGCTTACATATAGCAACAGATGTGCAGAAGTGTAACTAGGGTATGAGGCTGCCCAGGTGAAAGTGATAGGAGAGGTGATTTACAGTTTACAATGGGGTGGTTTTGAAGTACTGGCATTCAGAAATGAATGCCAATGGAGCAGTACTGTAGCATTTTGTGGGTGATATTCTAACTGTAGCAAGCTGGTCATTGCATGTGTAGTGAGTGGTTTGCTACATTTTGAAGCATAAGCGTTGGGTCATAAGATGAGCTAATGAGCTTGCTACAAGTCTGTGGATGAACTGGGAACATACATTTGCTTGCTGCCTGTTACACAGCAACTGTGATTTTATATCTGTTTTCTAACATCTTTCCTTATACTTTTCACAGTTCTTTAATATGTCCCTGCTCTCTCAGCTAGGCAGGAGAGGCTGGCAGCCAGTTATGGTTAGTTTCACTCATCAGTACTAACAGGTTTTAAAAATTTGTAGTCCATTGTCACAATGCAGTCACTTATGGCAAACATCCCATTGTCTCCCCTCATTGCAGGTCCAGATGATAACTTTATTCATCAGGCACCTCTGCTGCTTCCCACCCCTGCTGAATCATTAGCTACAGAGCATGAGGGTAATAAGGGTAGATGTGACTCACTGGTGGGGAGACCTGACTCTTCTCTGGTTGACAACCCATCTGCATTGCCAATGTGGCCAATCTGCAGTTGGAACAGTTACACATGTCTGCCATGGAGGGAGCATTGATCAGGTATATGGCTCAAACGGAAAGCCTCCTGAAGATGGATGCAGATTCATTCACTTAGCCAGACTCCTAACCTTAGGCCATCAGGAGAAGGTGTGGCAAAAACCATCAGACACCCTACTCCATGTCATTCCAGGCTACAGTGACATATGGCATACTGCTGCTTGCACTCTCCAGCCATGTTTACTTCCTTCTTCTTTCCTCATGCCTCATAAACTTTGTTGTCCATCACTCTCCGTCACCATTTGTCTACCCTGTGTTTGCCTCCACCCTAGATCTCCCCATCTTAGTATGTGCATTTTCAACCCTGTTTGTCTGTGGTATTCTGTGTGTTTCCCTTCCCGTCCCTTCTCTACATATCAAGAAAAAAGGGATACCTATCACTGAAAAAGAAATAACCCTGTCTCCCCATCCTATACACACCATTATGTTTTCCTTTTGTGTGTGCCTCTCTGCTTGTTTTTCTCCTTTTTCCTATGCACCCCTTTCCTTCTTTTTTATGGATATGAAAGCTACCTACATATGTGGGCACCACAGCACTGCAGCTGCAAATACATTATGGCTACTTAGCCTTCTGCTGCACTTTGGCCACATTGACAAGAAACATGTAAACACAAGTAGCCTCACTAATATCTGCAAGATTTTATATTTCAGATGTATTGCTCTGTGTGTTCATTTCTTTATGACTTTTCTAGGCCATATGGTATGTGAGTGCTCTCTGAATAGGGTGTTGTGCTTCTGGGTATGGGTGGCTACTTGCATAGTTGTGATTCTACTCCTTTATTGATCCTGCAGTACAGCTAGCTGCATGTAAGCACTGTATGTCTCTGTTTAGATAGGCCATTCAACCATCCATCCATCCATAATCCCTTTTCCCATTTTGGCACATGGGGTCAGGGTGTCACTTCACCAATGAGAATCGTCTAAAGCCAAAGTTCACAATGCCGTGTGGCTAGCAGTGCTGGAGCTGTTATTCCATACCACATATCTGCATACACGATCAGATCTATGGCCTGTGTGAGTGTCCAATCCACCTACTGCAAGTCTTTGTAATGTGGAAGGAAACCAGAGAACCCTTAGGAAACACATGCAGACACAGGGAGGACATGCAAATTCTACACAGATGGCACCCCAGCCAAGAATTGAACTGGAGAACCTCTTGCTGTGAGGTGACAATTTATCCACTGCACCACTGTGCCACTCCTTAGATAGGCCATGTCCCCTTATATTATGGAGTGTCACTTAGCTGAACAAGACTTACACAGAACTGCAGTGAATCTCCATGAATCCTAACATGTCTGACTCTCAGTAAATACAGTGTGGTAAAAAAGTCTCAGTGATTAAATCAGTAATTCCCCAAATACCAACACTAGTCTTAACCACATTCATGTATGACCTGGTTAGTAGCAGTACAGTGCAAACTTGAAATTACTTCTTGAAATTATTATATGCATGAGAAGTTGAATATCTGCTGACATCCCAGGATAGTTCTTCTAAAATTAAGCATGTTTCTGAACCAGACTGTTGATGCTACATGTAATAATGATTTCAGTGAGTGAGCGGGTAGGTCTCCCTGCTTTTTTTATATAACCACTGTTTACTTATAGTTAAAAGAGCAGAGCAATCTTTCCAGTCAGAAATGAGACAACATATAATTCTACTTGGGCAGCTTCTTCAGCTGTGGACATGCACATCTGATTTGATTCTATCACGACCTAACCCACAGTGAATGGCATTCTTGTTTTTGGGCATTTTATATAACTGACAAGTATCACCTCGTCATTACAGACATACTGTAATATAGGGGAGAGAGTAAAAGTACTGCAACATCCAGTTGTGCTCATACATCTACTTATTTGCTCACAAATTCTGGACAAAGGCAAAAATAATGGAGTAATGACTGAAATTCGGGACAATTTTTAGGGAAATAGTAGTGGAAGCTAGGTTAAGAAGGGACGTGATGATTAGTGAATAGCAGTATGGTTTCATGCTGGGAAAGAGCACTACAGATGCGATGTTTGCTCTGAGAGTGTTGATGGAGAAGTACAGAGAATGTCAGAAGGAGTTGCATTGTGTTTTTGTAGCCTTAGAGAAAGCATATGACAGGGTGCCTAGAGAGGAGTTGTGGTATTGTATGAGGAAGTCAGAAGTGTCAGAGAAGTATGTAAGAGTGGTACAGGATATGTACGAGGGTAGTGTGACAGTGGTGAGGTATGCGGTGGGAGTGACGCATTTAAGGTGGAGGTGGGGTTACATCAAGGATCAGCTCTGAGCCCTTTCTTATTTGCAGTGGTGATGGACAGGTTGACAGACGAGATCAGATAGGAGTCCCCATGGACTATGATGTTTGCAGATGACACTGTGATCTGTAGTGAGAGTAGGGAACAGGTGGAGGAGACCCTGGAGAGATGGAGATATGCTCTAGAGAGAAGAGGAATGAAGGTCAGCAGGACTAAGACAGAATATATGTGTGTGAATGAGAGGGAGGATAGAAGAATGGTGATGATGCAAGGAGTAGAGGTGGCGAAGGTGGATGAGTTTAAATACTTGGCGTCAATAGTTCAGAGTAAAGGTGATTGTGGAAGAGAGGTGAAGAAGAGAGTACAGGCAGGATGGAGTGGGGGAAGAAGAGTGTCAGGAGTGATTTGTGACAGACGAGTACCTGTAAGAGTGAAAGGGAAGGTCTACAAGAGGGTAGTGAGACCAGCTATGTTATATGGGTTGGAGACAGTGGCACTGACAAAAAGGCAAGAGTTTGAGCTGGATGTGGCAGAGTTAAAGATGTTAAGATTTGCACTGGGTGTGATGAGGGTGGACAGGATTAGGAATAAGTATATTAGAGGGTCAGCCCAGTTTGGAAGATTTGGAGACAAAGCCAGAGAAGCAAGATTACGTTGGTTTGGACATGTGCTGAGGAGGGATGAGAGTATACTGGGGAAAAGATGCTAAGGAGGAAGCTACTAGGTAACAGGAAAAGAGGAAGGCCTAAGATAAGGTTTATGGATGTGGTGAGAGAGGACATGCAGGTGGTTGGTGTGACAGAGCAAGATGCAGAGGACAGGAAGAAATGGAAACAGGTGATCCACTGTGGCGACCCCTAACGGGAAGAGCCGAAAGAAGATGATGAGTCTAATTCATGCAAAAGGTTTTGTACTGATATGTATTTTAGTACAATAAGAAGTGTGAAATTCTAATGACTGGCATTATTAACTGACAACAATCCTCAGCAATTTACTAGAATATCAAACATTTTATGAGGGACAGGGAAAATAATGAGAAAATCAGTGATATTCGGCAAAATCAAAAACAGTTGAGAAGTTCGATTGTGCTTTTAACCACCAGTTCTTTCCATTACCCATTTAAGGCAACATGCATGCCCGCTGACCTTGAATGCTGCTGTATTCATTCAGGCTTAGTCTTAAAAGTTCAGTTTGTATAAGATGTAGTTCTCTAAATAAATGAGTACACACATTCATATACTGTGACAGACTGATATCCCATCCAGCATTAGTTCTCTGCCTTAGGGCCACTGATTGCTTGGATTGGATCCAGCTCCCCTGCATCAATAAATCAGATAAAATGGATATCAGAAAATTAATAAAAGAATGCATACATATGAATTTAATGAGGAAACCTTTTTGTGTCAAATGTGGTATTACTGATATGCAGCATTTTATCTCAATGAATGACACGTTATGTCTTGTTGCCGAATTGAAAGTGATTGTATTATTCACTAACAGTGAAGCATTAAGGCAAATAATGCAAAAAATCTGTTTTTCCTGCACTTGTTTTATGTAATACTATTTAACATAAGGTTTGTTTAATAATCTAAGTGTAGCATTCTACAGTTGCAGATCTAAGCCTCCTAACTTCAGCTGTTTTTATCACTGACCCACTCCAGTATAATGCTTTTGAGTTCACTCTATCATGTTTGTTGCACACTATCCTTGCAAAAAAATGCAATTTGCTGTGAAAAGGGGCTTTTTTTCCTTAGCTCTTTCATGAAGATGTTATTTAGGCCAAGAGGGATATGTGTGTGTGTGTGTGTGTGTGTGTGTGTGTGTGTGTGTGTGTGTGTGTGTGTGTGTGTGTGTGTGTGTGTGTGTGTGTATATATATATATATATATATATCTAGTCATCAAAATAAAATAAATCTTTTTACTTCCATTTTAGACACCGTCTGTAATCGAACCTGGGACGGATGGTTGTGCTGGGATGACTTTCCTGCTGGTGACACTGCTCATCAGTCTTGTCCAGAATATTTTCACGACTTTGATCCTGTTGGTAGGGATGGCTTTTTTATCAATATGCATATAGTAGTACTTGCTATACTTTTAGAAGAATTAAATTAAATGAATTGCTGGAAGGAATGAACTATCACTGTATTCCTAAATATAAATGTCAGGTTTTTTTTCATTATTCTGCACCTTCATTGTTTATACTACTTTACATCACGTATATGAGCTTCAGCCATTTCTGGCTACTTTTCCCTCATGTATAAGTTCAAGCCCAGACTATGCTGCTGGTGGAGAGGCAAATAAATGAGCAATCAGTGGTGTCCTTACCTTTCCTGGGGAGAGACAGAGACAATTGGTAAGAATGGTTGTCCTTGTAGGCAGGGACTCCATCAAGATCTAGCTTTACCATGGCTTGATTGTAGGATCATGTAGTATAACATGTACCTCATTTGCTTCGCTGGGAGAACATTGAGGTAGGACATAATAGGAGGAAAGTCTTCTTGGAGAAGTTTTAATATGCTTTGATAACAGAATCATGTGATATACACACATAACTCACTTGCTTATGTGGGAGAACTTTGGGATAGGACAGAGGCAGCCCTTACTGTCTACTACCAGATACATGCTTCCCCACCAAGACTTGAGTCCATCCCTTCCTTAAAGCTTGGCTCATGTATAAATTATACAATCTGTAAGCAAATAACAGGGAAGTTTGTGTTTGGGTGTCTTAACTATACTCAACAAAATAGTGAATGAAAAGCTATGGCTAGCTAAGAACTGCAGTGATGGTCAACATTTTACTGGAAATGACTTAGAGAAAAGAAAGATATTTTTAAATCACCCATTAAAATACAATGGTGGCTACTGCCCTTTAGATATTTGTGTTAAACTTTTCGCTATTAGTTAATGCTGTGAACATGATAATCATTTTAAAAAGAAATGCTAAGATGTATGTTCATTATTGTATTCCTTTCTTATGTATCTCCGACCAACAAACAGGCCTTTATAACTCATTCGTTAGCTTCAGATGTGAGGATGGATTATAAGGATAATAAAATGAGACAGGCAAAGTTGTAATCAAGTAGAAGAGAGGCAGACAAGAAAAATCACCATTTAATGAATATCCAATTTGTCTGCCTCCTGTAGAGAGTTCTTCAGAAACATCAGCCCCTACTGACGACTGGGCCAAATAAAGGGAGATGCCACTAGTACGTGGCATGGGACCTGAGAAGAATGGCTTCTATAGCAGTGACTGGTGTTTCTTTTGCCTTCTGTATGCTCATTTCTGGGAAAATATTCTTCAAAATTCTTATCAATCAGTTAGTCAGTTTTTATCAGAGTGCATACATCTAAGCACTGTACAACTAAATATATTTGGAGTACAATAAATCAGCATTAACAATAACACTACAAAATAATAGCTGTAGAAATCAATCAGAGGAGGTTAGAAAGGACTGGAAAGAGAGACTTGATAAGCAATTCACAAAAAGTTAATGGGAGGATAAATTTATGGCTCCCAAATATGCAACAAAGTCTATAAGATTTAGATTCTATGCTTGAAAGTGTTTGTATACGAATTTTTATACCCCAAGCAGACTCCAAAGAATTTTTTCACAGGTAGATTGGAAATGTTGGAGGTGTGATGGGGAAGAAAGAGATAATTGGGAGTATCTTTTTTGGAAGTGTAATGAGTTTGCAGACTTTAAAAATTCCCTGTAGACTATTCTGTCAGAAATACTTAGTTCGCAAATTGGTATAACTAAGGAATTTTTTGAACTGTAATCTTCTTCTTCTTCTTCTTCTTTCGGCTTTTTCACGGTTAGGGGTCACCACAGCGGATCACCTATCCTCTCATGATTGGCAGTGGAGTTTTAAGGTTTCGAGTTGCCAGCCCAGCATCCAACCTTCCACGGAAGACACACACATGCACACAATCATGCCTAGGGCCAATTTAGAGTATAATACAGAATCAAAATTGCTTCAATGTAGTTAGGCCTTGCCGAGTTTAATTTTGGTAGCTCCCAAACAAGAAAATAGAAATCAAAGTCTAAACCAACTGTACTAGAAGCAGTGAATATGGTAACAGAGATAAAGAAATGGAAATGGGGTCTTTAGAAAAAGGTAGGAGCAAATTACATAGATAAAATGAGAATTGTGGGAACAATACATGCAAAATAATGTTTTAGAGGAGGAATGAGATTTAAGGGAAGGCAGGAATTGAATGAGTTATGTAATGTTTGACTGACAATAATAGTATAAGAAGATTATGTGTGATGTATAATGTTTGCAACTGAAAATATGTCAATATGGTTTGTTTTTATTTATATAAATTATGATTGCCTATGTCATAAGTGATTCAATAAAGATGTTCTTGTTTAAAGAAAAAAAATGACACTACAAAAGTAGCTAATAAAGAATGACTCAAATATGAAGCAGATACATAATAAAATAGATAAACTAATAACATAAACCATAATATATCCATAAATCATTACAAATCATTCATATCCTCTCCTTAAATATCCAAATCCTAGTAAGCAAAACAACAGAACTTCATTCCCTCATTGCTAACATCTCCCCATATCTTAACTCTATCTGAAACCTGGCTGATACCCCATATCTCAAACATAAAAATCTTACCTCCTAGCTATAGCATCTTCAGCTCCAACAGAACCAACAAGAGAGGTGGAGGTGTTGCCATCTTTATACTGAACAAATCATTCTTTCTCCACTCTCAATTTCTGCACCCAGCTTTGAGCCTGCAGAACTCCTTATCGTCAACTATCTAAATCCACATACAAAATATTGCATAGCCTCTATCTACATACCTCCTAGAAATAATATCTCCAACCTCAACAGCATTCTTTCCTGGCTTGCTAATAATATTCCATATGAAACCATTCTTCTTGGTGACATTAACATTGATTGGGCCAAACTTTCTACTTCATCTCCTAGTCATAGTCTCAACCTTCATGGCTTCCACCAACTTCTATCCTCTCCTACTCGTACTCGTACTAACAAAAACTCCACCTCTTGTCCTACCCTGGATTGGATTCTCACCTCAGAGCCCAACCTTTATCATAACCCTGGTAGACTTCCTAACTCTCTTAGTGACCACTCCCTGACCTTTATCCATAGCGTCTCCAGACATACTCCTAAAGACCACCTCTATAGAGATTGTCACACACTCAACCAATTCAACCCTGACGCTTTTAATTCCACTCTGTCTAATGTCAAATGGTCCGTCCTTCAACACCTCCCTCTCAATGAGGCCGTAACATATTTTAATAAAATATTCCTAGATATACTTAACTGCATGACACCTATCAGAAAAATCTGAATAAAATGTAACTCAGTCCCTTGGCTCACAAAACATAGGTATGTTCCATTATACATAAAAGAGACAGTATCTGAAAAGCCTGGGTCAAAAATAAGTTCCCTGTTCTACTCAAATATATAAGGAGTGCAGAAACCTGTCCAAAAAACTTGTTGACAACAACAAGAAAACTTTCTTCTGTATCAACTAACATAATCCACATAAAAATTCTGGAATTCCATAATCGTCTTCTTTATCCTGGCAATCTTACAACTCCCAACCCCTTCCCACAGAATACTGCTACTGAAACTGCCACTCTCCTTAACAACTATTTCATTGAAATAATCCAAAAACTTACACAAAATAGTAATACCTCCTCTTCCCCTCATTTAGCCCCCAGCATAATTCCTCTCAATACACAAAATAGTAATAGTTCCACTACCCCCTTCACCCCCAAACATGACACCCTTCAATACCACCTTCTTCATCAAATCCCTCCTTTCCAAACTCAGACCTTGCTCACCCTCTGCTGATAAACTGCCTGACTTCTTTCTCAAAATTGCTGCAAAATCTATTGCCTACCCTATCTCCATACTTATACATCATTCAATTACTGATGCCTGTGTCCCTGATTTATGGAAATCCTTCTTCACTATTCCTCTTCATAACAGGGGAAACTCTACCGATCCATCTAACTATAGACCCATCAGCATCCTGTCCCCCATTTCCAAAATTCTGGAAAAGTGTATTCACACGCAGCTACTCAAACACCTTCTTGATAATAACCTGCTAACATCTACCCAACCTGGCTTTAGACCCTACCACAGCACTTCCATTCCACTGCCTTCCTTCACCCATACAGTAGCTGAGGCCTGGGAAAACAACATGTTAGTTTCCTGTTTATTTCTTCATCTCTCTAAAGCTTTTGATACTGACTCTCACTCTAAACTTCTAGCTAAACTTTCCAACCTCCGGCTCTCTACTTCCTCCTTTAACTGGTTCTCAAGTTTCCCCACCAATAGACAACAAGCCATTCGCTGGCTAACTGTCTTCTCCCCCTTCCAACCTGTCAACACTGGTGTTCCACAAGGATCTATCTTAGGTCCCCTCTTGTTCAATGTTTTCACTAACAAATTACATTCTGCCTGTAACCTCACAACACTCCTTCAATATGTTGATGATTCTACTCTTATTACCACTGCAAATAGCATCCCTGATCTCTTATCTCTAACTCAGAACTCCTTTTCTTCTATCAAAACATGGCTCTCTGACAATCAGCTCATACTTAATCCTAATAAAAACCTAAACTACTTCTCTTCCTTCCTAAAACACTGGCACATCACAAATCCTCCTTTTCCATAATCTCCCTCAACAATACCATCATTAAACCCAAACCCCATACCAAACTACTAGACGTCATTATTGATGATGAATTAAAATATGACATACACATCCAACATTGTATAAAGAAATCACACCAGAAACTTGGTCTACTCTATCGTAATCAGACATTCCTTACAACTTCCTCCAAAATATCCCTAGTCTAGTCTCTCCTATTACCTTGTCTTATGTATGCAGCCCATATTCTTACAAATATTCAAACTACTCTACTCTCCAAACTTGAACAAACTTATAATAAAATTGCCAGATTTGCCACTAGTCTCCCTTATAATTCCCATCACTGTCTCACCCTTAAAGCACTCAAATGGCCCAAATTCTCTAACCAACTATTACTTCAGCAACTACACATTACCCATTCAATCCTGAATGACTCCTCTTTCTGCCCCTCCATCTCTAACCTGGTATCTTATTACATACCCCATCATCTCCTTTGCACAACTGACAAACTCCTCCTTGATATCTACAAACCTAACAAGAATATTGCAAAGTCCCTCTATAAGGACTCTGTAGCCCATGTCTGGAACACACTTCCCCTTAATATAAGACAGATCTCCCAAAAATACCCGTTTAAGCATGAACTTAAAAAGTATCTACTAAGGACTTGCTCCTGCCCGTGTCTAATCCCCACAGGACAACTTTATCATTTACTCATTCTCTACTCATTTAATCTATATCACCCCCTTTTGTTCTCCTCTTCTCTCTGTCTAGTAATTCTATATCATTTTCTCTGGATTTTATATTCAAAATATATTCCTGAATTTAAAACATAATAACTGTATCAGCACCATGTCTCTGTCAAATACTTTGTATCTCATGTCTTGTACCAATTCTGTAATCTTATTGTTGCTGTTACTTTTATCTCATCTACAGTATGTAATGATGTTAACTGTTGCTAATATTCCTCGTGTTATATATTCTGTACAACTGTTCATTTTTGTTATGTTTCTAATTTTTACAAGATTGTGAACTAATTGGAGCTTTTCTCCTCAGGTCTCCACTGAAAATGGGCCTTTGACTCAGCTGGACTAACCCAGTTAACAAATGTCAAATAAACATTATGTTAATTATTATTAAATAGAAACAGCTGGGCGTGTGCAAATGTGAAAGAACTGCCATCACTTATGACATCAGTCAAACCAGTGTGATCAGTCCCCAACTTTATCCTCGCACAGCTCCATGTGAAGCAACCCCAAAATGCATCATGCCAGGGTACCTGGAGAAAAGCATGCAAGGAGTAACAAACCACCACTTTCCACTAGGCTAAGATTAATGCAATTTGATTACAAATGTTCAAGATGACCAACTGCTGCACCCCTGAGTGTGTTGTCCCTGGATGAGATGTTAAACCAAGGCCCCATCTGCATGAGTTGGGGGTAGCTTACATGGATGGAAAAGATTCCACTGCACCTATCAAAAAACATAGTTTTTTTTTAATTTGTTTACATTTTTTACATATTTATATATTTACATATGCAGTATTTACATATTTTAAAATCATTCAATACAGTGGTATTCCCATTTTAAGTATCCCCCCACTCTTTAACCCACCACCAAACCACATTTTTTCTAGTACTTTTGTAAACATCCATTTTCCATTGTACTTGACTTCATTGAGTCTTTATTCCATATAACCCATATTATGTAAAATAAGATTCTGCCCATTTTCTTTCCTTCATTCTGGGATCTAGTCCCATAAAACCCATACTCTGTTATCATGTCCATGTTTAACATTTCAAAATTTAAATAAGTTTTAATCAAATCATGTTTACATACTTCTTTCCACAGTTTTTGAATTCTCTCACATTTAAAAAACACATGTTCTGTAGTTTCCACTTTTTTACATTTATTTCATATTCTATCCTGTTTTCTCTTATATGGCACATAGTCATTTTTTATGGACAACCTCCACAAAAATCATTGCATTCTTTATTTTTTTTATAATTTCTGTATCTCGTCATTATTGCTTTCTTCTTATCTCTTTCTAACTCTTTCTATGGATCTACCCAATAAAATGATCTCATAATGTTAACATACCGTTCTTTTCTATCACATTCTTTTTAAATTCCACAATACAATTTTGCTGTAAAATTCTTTCATTTCTTCAATAATAACACTTTTATTTATTTTTTTCATTTTCATTTCTTCACAAATTTCTCTATATTTATAATACATTATTGTCTCTATCAAATATTTATTATTTTCCGTTATTCTGTTTAGTACTTTATACATATTTAAATATGTACATGCAGCCTCTTTATCAGCCTCAATCCCCTTTGTTCATCTTTCATATACAAAATCCCCCTCTTAAAAAAAAAATATAAAACTTATCTGCATAATTTCCTTTTCATATTTCATTGGCATATAAACATTTGCCATATAAGCTATTTTACCTATTATTATGGTATTTATTAAATGTGCTTTCTTTCTGTATAAAAACCTATATGTCTCCCTTACCTCATATCTGTCCAGTCCTTTTCCTTTTTTACTGCTCATCCAAATAACATATTTTTTCTTCATCTCTGTCTTCTTAGTTCCTTCTTCCACCGTTTGAGCATTGAATGTTTTTCTGGAACCTTCTCAAGCTCTTTTTCCTTCTCTTTTTTCTCCCTCTTCTATTTTTTCCATAATGTCACTCCAGGATACAGCCGCTCCACTTTCTGGCTCACTCTGGTTAACTAGCTCTTCCAGATATTCATCCCACAACCCTCCAAAGTGGAGGGTTGAAATAACACATTTTTCTGCCATTTCTGCTGCTTCAAACAGCTTTTTATGAACATTTTCTTCCAAATCTATCTCCACCACTACATTTAGTTCCATCTCTTTCCCAATCTCCTATCAGCAAATAACATCTTTGCTCCCAACTTGCCTGAAAACAATTTTGGTAGCAGTTCTACCATTTTTTCTTCATTTCACCACATTTAACTTCCAAATTGCTTTGGCTCTCAGCAGCCATGTTTTCTCCCTGTTCTTCCGGGCTGCCTCCGCACCTGGAACTAGAACAGGAAGTCAGGATATGTAACATCCAATCTCTTCCCCAACTTCCAAGTGTAGGGGAAGTTGCCCAGTGCCTTGGTCAGATTTTCTTCTAGTAGTATAAATAACCACGTTGGGTCTCCCCTAAAGAGAGGCTACTAGCCTAGAGGGACTAACCTGGTCAACAAAAAGGGTAACTAAAAATAGAAAAATAAACATGGACCAAAGTTTGTTACTATATGATAGATTAAATACATGGACATCTATTAAAACAGTATGGATCAATCTGAGCTATTATAGCAGTGATAGAATGACTTATTTCAAGACTTTCTTTAGTTGGTTGCATTGATGAGATCTATTTAGGAGGCTTGCCTGGAAATTTGCATCTCTGTTATGGGCACAGTCATTTAGAAAGAGTTTAGTTCTATGTAGCAGTCCACATTTTCTATTGGTTCACTTTTTGCTATGAATGGCATATTTAAGATTATGACCCTAGTAGTACTTTACAGTGTTGATAACCTTAATAATCTGACATTTCTGACATCAAATGAAGCTATGGGCACATCAGCAAATGAAGGGTTCTTCATTCACACTGCATAAGTTACATATGGGTTCTGTGCCTGGAAAAACCCACACTGGCAGCTTTACACATCTCAAAATCCCCTCCACTGACTCACTGTGATAGGCTTCCCCTAGTAGGAGAGACTTAGCCAATCCCCTAACTCCTTTCATAGAAAGTTATTCAGTCTTTTACTCCAGCAGTAGGTCTCACACAGCTGAATATCTTCAGTAGCATACATGGTGGATTACAGTTTCCTGACTTGGATAAGATAAAATCTCTTTAAGAACTCCCCTTGCTTATTATGATATACTTTTGATTTCTTTCTGTTTTTA
Source organism: Protopterus annectens (assembly GCF_019279795.1). Taxonomy (NCBI): domain Eukaryota; kingdom Metazoa; phylum Chordata; order Ceratodontiformes; family Protopteridae; genus Protopterus; species Protopterus annectens. Next base: position 1,067,772,425 of record NC_056743.1, read on the forward strand.
TTAAAAAATATATATATTACTTATTTGTGTTAACTTTTTATTTTAATAACCGTGTAATTTGCTACTGGCATTAATTCCTCTGGGAATTCTAACTCACTACTGTGTTTGTATGATTGATACTGCTTCTAAGGAGTTATCGGGCATTTCTAAAGTTTTCTTGTACTGTGAAACTTTTAGTTATGTACTCACCATAACTTCAGATGTTTGGGATCCATCTCGCCTACATTCTGACTGATGGGTTCGGAGCTGATCCCTCGGCTCCAACTCGGCACGCTTATGCCAAAGAGCGAAGTCTCTTATTGGCTGAGCTTACTATATCCCAGGATGCACCACTACCAGTCCCCCAGATCTAGTTTGTCCGCATACATGCACACATGCACGCTCTGATTATATAACATCGTCAGATGAAACAAGATAAAAACAGTAGAACTCAAACCGTTCAATCTCTTCTGATCTCCAAGGCAGGGGGAAGGAGGGTGGGTATTAGGAATGTAGGCGAGATGGATCCCAAACATCTGAAGTTATGGTGAGTACATAACTAAAAGATGTTATGTGATCCTATCTCGCCTACATTCTGACTGATGGGACAGCGTCCCTAGCACCTGAATCCTGGGTGGCTCACTGGAAAACACTCCTGAGTACCGTGGAACCAAATGATGCTCGCCCTTAGATGCCACATCCAATTTATAGTGGGAAATGAAAGTGTGCGGATTGGACCAAGTAGCCGCAGCACAAATCTCCGATATAGCGAGTTTGGAATGAAAAGCTATGGAAGTCGCCATAGCTCTGGTAGAGTGAGCTTTGATAGATGTTGTAAGTTGCTTATTCGAAGAAGAATAAGCCTGAGTTATACAATCTCTAATCCATTTGGAAATAGTAGCTTTTGTGATGGTTTTACCCAATTTATTTTCTGAGAAGGACACAAACAACTGGTCTGACTTACGAAATTGCTGAGTCCTGTCTAAATAGAAACGCAATTGCCTGTGAACATCCAATTTATGGAAAGTGTATTCTGCTTCATTGGAGAATTTTGGGAAGAAAACTGGAAGCTCTAGAGATTGTTGGAGACAGAGATTAGAACAGACCTTTGGGACAAAAGATGGATTAGGCCTAAGTGATACTCTATCCTTGTGGAAAATCAAGTACGGTGGTTTGATAGACAGAGCTTGAAGCTCTGAAACTCTTCTTGCAGAAGTAATTGCAACTAAGAAGGCAGTTTTCCAAGACAGATATTTTAACTCACATGTAGCAGCCGGTTCGAAAGGGGAAGATGTTAATGCCCGAAGCACCAAATCAAGATCCCACGGAGGCGCAGGATGAAAAACTGGGGGTCTTAATAGGCCCGCACCTTTAATGAAAGTTTTGCATAGTCTGCTGCTCATCAATGGAGGATCCATGGATTCGTGGAATTTAGAGATAGCCGCCAGTTGGACTTTAATAGTAGAGACAGAAGATCCTTGATTAAACAGAGATGTTAAGAATTTCATAACTTCCGGAATTGGAGCAGTGATAGGGTCTAAGCCCCTGAGTTGAGCCCAGATAGCAAACCTCCTCCACTTACTGAGGTACAATTTCTTAGTGGTGGGTTTGTGGGCTGAAGATAAAATGTGAATAACTTCCGGGTCTAATGTGTGACTTCTGACTAAAGTCGGAAGTGGAGGAGCCAAGCTGTCAACTTCAAGGAGTGTAGGGACTGATGCTGTCGCCCCGACTGATGAATTAGCAGATCCGGAGTTAGATCTAAAGTCCAAGGATCGTCCACCGCATGTTTCTTCAGGTAGGGAAACCAAACCTGACGAGGCCAGTATGGAGCAATCAGTATCATTGTGGACCCCAATTGAGAAGCTTTTTGAATGACTTTGGAGAGAAGTGGAATTGGAGGAAAGGCATAAAGTAGCCCTGTTGGCCAAGGTTGTGCTAGAGCATCCATAGCTGCTTCCCCTTGATGTGGAGTCAAGGAGAAGAACCTTTTGCACTTGGTGTTTAGTGGTGTTGCAAATAGGTCGCAGCACGGCGTCCCCCATCTCCTGAAAACCTGAGCTGCTACTGTTTCGTTTAGGGACCACTCGTGAGGAGAGAGAATTGTCCTGCTCAATCTGTCTGCCAATATATTTGATTTCCCCGGAATGTGGGTCGCTACCAAGAAACGGTTGGTAGCTACAGCCCATTCCCACACCCTCATGGCCTCTCTGCAAAGAGGGTAAGATCTGGTCCCTCCTTGTTTGTTTAGATACCAGACCACCGACATGTTGTCTGTGTGGATGGCGATTATGCCCTGAGGGAGAAACTTGTGTAAGGCCTGTAGGGACAGAAGTACAGCCCTCATCTCCAATACATTGATGTGGAGAAGAGCTTCATCTGGAAGCCAGGAGCCCTGAACTAACCTGCCCAGACAATGCCCCCCCCCACCCTATCTGGGAGGCATCTGTCGTCAGGGTAACCACTGGAGAGGGAATAACAAAGGGGCTTCCTTGATTTAGATTGGATGTCTGAAGCCACCAGCGAAGGTCCCGTTTGCATGTTTCTGTAATCATAATGGGATGATTGAGAGGAAGGTTCTGAAAGGACCATTGAGTTGACAATAGCCACTGAAGAATCCTCATGTGCAGTCTTGCCAGAGGAACTAGAAGGACCGTGGCAGACATCGAACCTAAAACTTGTAGGACCATCCTGGCTGGGGCTTTGGATCTTGAAATCAGGGCTTGAACTTGGCCTTGTAAAGTTTGGATCCTTTCGGTAGGAAGAAAAACGCGCATCAATTTTGAGTCTATCTCTGCTCCTATGAACCTTATGCGCTGACAGGGCAGCAAGACAGACTTTGACCAATTGAATGTAATTCCCAGGGTAGCACCCAGGGAGATGGTGGCTTTGAGGTTGTCCATTAGTAGATGCCTGGTGGTGGCAGTCAGGAGCCAGTCGTCCAGATAGGGAAACACTTGGAATCCAAGACTCCTCAGGTGAGCAGTCACTACTGCCAAACACTTGGTGAACACCCTGGGGCTGTGGTGAGACCAAAGGGCAGTGCACAAAATTGGAAATGACTGACTCCCAGGCTGAAGCGCAGATACCTCCTGGACGCCTGATGTATCGGTATGTGATAATAGGCGTCCTTGAGGTCTATGGAGCACATCCAAACATCCTTCTCCAACAACGGGAGAATGGATTGTAACGTGACCATTCGGAATTTGGATTTCGTGACGGATTGGTTTAGTCTGCTGAGATCCAATATTGGTCTCAGGTCCCCTGTCTTTTTTGGCACTAAAAAGAACCTCGAGTAATTTCCGGATCCGATCTGGTCTGTGGGGACCGGTTGGATGACTCCTTTTTCTAGCAGCTTTAAAGCTTCTGCGGCTGCGATTTCCCTTTGACTGGGTGGTGGGTCCGGGATTTTTTTGGACGGTGGGGGTGAGCATGTGAATGGGATGGTGTAACCTCCGGCAATGATCCGAAGCACCCATCTGTCCTGAGTGATTGATTCCCAGGCTTTTAGGTGCTTGGCAAAACGGCACCCGACTGGCTCCGGAGCAGCACAGCCGGGCAATCCCTCATGAGGTGTGGGAGGTTGAAGAGCCACGAAAGGACTCGCGGTCTCCAGAATTGCAGGGCCCTCTGCCGCCTCTGGGACGGCGTCTCCCAGAAAAATTTCCCCGTCCTCTGCCTCTGGAAGGGGAATCTTCCTGCTGTTGAGGAAAAAACTTACGTGATTTACGGAACCACATCTTCCCTCCTCCTTTAGCCTTGGGATAAGGCCGAAAGGGAGTGGAATAACGGGCACCTACGGCAGATAAAGTTTTTCCCTCTTGCTCACAGCGGGTAAGGGTGTCTTTAACCTTAGGTCCAAACAAAGAGGACCCATCAAAGGGAGCGTCGGCGAAGGAAGACTTGAAGGCCTCCGCAAACTGACACAAACGGAGCCAGGCTTGTCTCCGTAGAGCCACGCCTGTGCCTGCCGCTCTACCCGCCCCTTCGGCCGCATATGAAATGAGCCTCATGGACGAGTTAGAAATTGATGTAAGGATAGCCAACTGAGAGCTAACCGACTGGGCTAGCTGCTCAGGTAGGTTACCCGAGAGGGAATCTGACAGCTCCTTGACCAGATCCCTCTGAAGTCTGGTAAAATGTGCCAATGGACAGGGGAACTGCCAAAGACCCAGTCTCCACGCCCAGGGAAGGTGCTGGTAAAGCCGGGGAGATGGCCGAAGAAGACTTGGCCAAGGCACTCCTCATAGCTCTGAAAGCCGGACCCCCAGAATCCTGGGAGTGTCCGGTCCCCGGAGCCATGATAGCAGACGGAAGTCCCGCAGCCGAAGCACCGAGAGGGAGGCTCGGAACCGATAGCATAGGTCCCGAAACATCACCCCCAGGTCCAGCCGAAGAAGTCCGTGTACCAAACTCGGACCCGAAGGCCGGGGTTGGAGTAAGGGTCGGAGCCGACCCTAAGATCTCCACCGGCTCCAACAGCACCTGCTCCGACGGAGCCGAAGCGGTCGGAGGAGGAATAGCAATAACATGGGCATGGGCCATCGGCTCCGAAGCCAACTGGGTCGGAGCCGAAACAAATTTTTGAAAGACTGGGGACTGGAACAGTCTTTGGAGCACCCTGTCTATATCCAAATCCGACATCCTCAATGACCGAGAGGATACTGAACGGGTTCGAGATGGCCTCTCCAACAGCCCCAAAGGGCTAGGGGACCGGTTCCGAGGTGACCCGATGACTATCGGCGCCGAAGGAATACCCACACTAGTTTCCATCGGTGTCGAGGAGGACTTCGGCGCCGAGGAGGAAGTGTCTGAGCGGGCAACCTTTGTCGGCTCCGAGACCAGTGGAGCCGACGAAGGTGACCCGCCTCTCGATGCCCCAGCCATCGGCTCCGAAGCCAGAGGAGTCGAGACTGGTGGCATCGAGGCAGACCGTTCCGCCCTCGGCTCCGAAGTCCTTGGAGCCGAAGGAGAAGCCTGCCTATGTCTTTTGGCGGTCGGATCCGACGGACTGGTCGGAGCCGACGCCCTTTTCTTTTTAGCTGGAGAAGGAGAGGATGCCAAAGCTTCTTCAAAGGAGGGTTTTATTAAACCTTTAAGAATGAGTTTATTTTTCCTCTCCTGGAGAACCCTTGAGGAAAAAGCGTGACACACACTGCATGACTCTTGTAAATGTTTTGCACCCAAACAATAAACACAGAGAGAGTGATCGTCTGTGATAGACATCTTAAAATTACATTTGGTGCATTTTTTAAAACCCGAAGGCCTAGGATTCTGAGACATTATAGCAAAAAAACGGTAATGCCTGACAGAAAAAACAACACTATCCACTTGACTTTCTGATTTAACTGACACTACCTAAAAATCGGTTTACAGCTGCCGATTAGGTAAATAATCCGTAACAATTAACTAAAGGGTACTTTGAAACCCTCTAAGGTTTAAGGGGGGTTGACTGACCGGGAAGGCCCTAAGATGAAGGAGGCCTGAAATCAAAATCAACGCCCAATCACACTACAAAGTTTAAATAACAACAAAATACCTGCTGAGCAATGCAATGAAGGGAACAAACAACGCAATATCCAAACACTTCCAGCAAATGCGTGTTGATAAAAAGTCCAAACACTTCCAACAAGTGCGTGTTAATAAAACATAGCCAAACATACCAAAGAGGAAGGTATAGCACATCAATTTAAGTTTAGGGTATTGGAACAGGTTCATAGAACTCATCGGAGAGGGGACATTGGGAACCATACTGAGACTAGGGAGATACATTGGATTATTAGGTTCAGGGCTGATCAGCCTCCAGGTCTAAATGGGAAGGTTCCTCTACGTCCCCTCTTGAGATCTAGGAGGCTGAAGAATAAGTGATGGTAGCACTATTTATTTATATATATATTGATTATTACAGATTTTTAATATATTTTTAATGTTTATTTATTATCTCCCATTTTTAGGCATTTTATTAATATGTTATATATTGTGTTACATATTACTTATATTTACTATGTATAGGCCAATATTTTGTATCTCTCATGTCTCTTGTGTGTTTTAGATACACTGTTTCTTTAAGGAGTTTCTATGGTCCTTGGCGCCCTTTTTTGTATTTAAAACATTGTTTTATATGTAAATAGAGGTCTGATGAAGCGACTGCGAAAGCGCTAACCTTTTTATCAATAAAGCCTGTTTTTCTGTTCTTAACACGTACTTGGATTATTTGGACTTTTTTTTATTAACACGCACTTGTTGGAAGTGTTTGGACTTTTTATCAACACGCATTTGCTGGAAGTGTTTGGATATTGCGTTGTTTGTTCCCTTCATTGCATTGCTCAGCAGGTATTTTGTTGTTATTTTGACTTTGGTCTTTGTTTTCCTGCTGAGCATTAACTCCGCTGGAGTTGGTTTTTAGTTTTGATACACTACAAAGTTTCTCACAAAACTCCAAACACACACAAAAGTGAAGAATAGCCGTTAAAACAGCTTTTTATGACAAGAACAGCAAAATTCTGACAGAAAAAAGTTAGTAAAAATACTACTCAGCTCAGCCAGCTCGAGACCACGTCTTCGCAAGTTAGCGGCAAACGAGATCTGGGGGACTGGTAGTGGTGCATCCTGGGATATAGTAAGCTCAGCCAATAAGAGACTTCGCTCTTTGGCATAAGCGTGCCGAGTCGGAGCCGAGGGATCGGCTCCGAACCCATCAGTCAGAATGTAGGCGAGATAGGATCACATAACATCGGAAGTTCTCTGGTGTCAGTTGAACACAAGGTCTTTTGTTTCTGTTATCTGCTACATATGGAAGTTCTGACAGGAAAATATTGCATTTTTTCACTTTTTTCTTCATTTATATATTTACTACTGAATTAGCACTGTTATAGTTGTTTTATTGTTAAATTACTGTTTTACCCAAATTAGTTTATTTGCATTACCTGTGGAGATTTTTTTTCTTTTCTGACAAGGGAATCGTTAAATAATTTATTTATGCTGTTTTTAAAAAATTCTGTTTGATTAAAGGGCATATGTTTGATTTTTTTTGTCACTGTGTAGACAAGTGATTTCTTATTTTTTGCTTGTTTGAGCATGGCTACTTGGTTCTACTTTTGGACAGGTTTGAATTGTGTACCACCTGGCACAGAGATGTATGAAAGATCATTTAATACTGTTTACTGTATACCCTGAGGCTGCAGCAGCTCAGACAGTGGGACATTTTTATTTAGTTTAAATTATGTCTCTCTCTCTTTCTCTGAGATGTAGTAATATTTGAGTGAGAATAGTAAAGTTAGTAGGTGGGGGTGAAGCTCCCTCCCAAAAAATGTTTGTTCCTATAAATGGGTGTAATTATCTACAAAAAACTGTTTTCTCTCAATTACTTATGCTTAAAAAATTATGTATTCAAGGCCAGCTGTGACATACAGAGGTAAAGGACGATGTTACTGAACCAAGTTTGAATAGCAACTCAGGTAGCTGTAGGAGCTGGCAGGGAAGGATAGGAGTGAGTGCCCATGGTAGACTCATCCATCTTGGGGGGTGGGGGGAAGTGACTCAAACTTGCTGCTTGGGTGACACTTAATAGGAGCACTAAGTGTTATGCCCATGGAGCACAAGCCCATGAGCATGCATTGCCTGTGTGTACATGTAAACCAAGAAAGCAAGCAGAGGGACACTCTCTGTTGCTGACAGCATGGAAGCAGAACTTAGTAAGTTGCAGCAAAGAAGGAAGAAAGGAAGGTGCTCCTTGGGAAAGGCTAAGCCACCCCAATTGACTGGTGATCTAGCTTGCTCCTTGCCTTCAGATTCTCATTGATAGAGAACTGAATGAGCTAATAAGGCACCCCAGGAAGAAATGAATGATTCATAGGACTCTCACCTAGCTTGGAGATGCCTGACTTTCAATCCCCGATGGATGAATGAGCAAGTTGGGTGACACTGGTTGAGTCATCTGGCAGGTCCAGTGGTATTCAAAAAAAAACATTTATATATTCAGGAAAATATTTCTTTTATTACAGTTCGAGGAAGCTTGTTGAAGGTTCTGAGTTTAGAACATATATGGTGGAACCGAATGTAATTGTTCATGTATTAGACTAGTTGTCCAGGACAAGACTGGGCAGACATGATGTAAAAAAGACACTGACAAGGAGAGGTCCAAGTACTGATATCTAAAGGGTACCCAACTGGACTGGCTTCAGAGAAGACCAGATTTCATTCCATTTAAGAAACTGAGTGCCTTCAGTGAGCTAACCTACAAGCTGGATGACTGATTTGTTTATCAGGATGTGTTATTTCAGATATCCAACTGTAGGACAACTTTTGAACAGTCTAATGAAGTCTTGATGGAAAACTACATAATTTTAATGAAAGTGCTTACTGATCATCATTCCCATTGCCTCAATGGCATTTTGGGTTATCTGCCCAGGTAACCCAGTACTGGCCAGTTTTTTAAAAGCTCAGACTCCCCTCCCTTCAACTGTATCCAGAGCCACCCAGTTAAGATAATGTTTTCTTGACTAACTGCACTTATACTTGCTTTACATAGTGACCACTACTGTTTTTAAGCATTTTTAAAGCATTTATTTAATTTTCTGTCAAAAATAGTCATTGTTCTGTTGGCTTTTCTAGTCTGTGTGCATCCAAATGTCTTTGAAGAAGGGTGAATTATCCAGTGATTTAATTGTTTAGTAGTTTGTTGTTTAATCAGCATTTGAGAGCTGCTTTTGCTGTACTTTTACATTAAGAAATTCCAGGATCCAACATCTAGTGGCAGAAGGTGTTTACCTGGTCTCTCTGAGTTGGAAAGCACTGAGGAAGCTGAAAGTGTGGTTATTTATTGTCTAGAGGGAATAGGAGTCAGTTTCCAAGCTTTGTTTCTATGCGCAGAGCTGCTCACTGGGTCACGGCAGTTAGCAGTGCCCTGTATAGTAGCAAACTTCTAGACATTAAAATTTACCTGTAAAGTTAGGATTAGATCTGAAACCTATTAAACAGTGTGGCATTATGCAGAAATAAGCACTACCATATCCTAGAATTATATAATATCCTACACTTAACCCTAGAAACTACCTTAGGAGATCCCTGTTAAAACCCAATCCTTAATCCTAAACTGCCAGCTATGCTACAGGACCAGCCAACATGGATATGCAATTTCCAAATGTCTTTGTGGCCAGTTTGATAGATTTGGGCATCCTAAGGCAATGTAGTAATTCTTCATGTTCTCAGATAAGCAGTTAAACATTAACACAGTATGCAAGAGATGTAAATACAGAACTTCCTTGGAGGCAAATCTCTTGCAAATAAATGAGACTGTCAGGAATATCCACACTACATCCCTCACACATACCATTCCTAACACGCAAAGATGGTCTTATGCTGAGTCACGTAAATGAAACCTTCCCAAATCCCAAAGACCACCAAAGCCATCTAATGGCAGTACTGCTCCTCGGCAATCGCTAAATCACACCCCAAAAGCAACACTAGGCATCTCAGTTAAGCCTACACCTAATGGTCCCCAAGAGCAAAGCCCATAAGGCAAGCATACACTTTATCCAATACTCTTGTCATTGAGGACTCCATTGTGCAACACACAGATGCTCCCCATAACAGGCTGGACAAGAACAGGACAACTGTTATCTGTCTGTTAGGAGCCAGGATCCACAGTATCACACACACTTTCACATTACTGCACCAGGTACCAATTTGATTCTATGATAGTCTCTGTGGGTGTAAATGACTTAAGACATACCTCATTGGACTACACGAAAAGAGACATAATCAATCTCTCAAAATATGTGTCACAGATTGGTATGAGCCTTGCACTAAGCAACATTCTACCCTCACCTAAGATGATGCCACATTATGGAAGAAATGAATGATTTTTAATAATTGGCTTAGTTTATGGTGACTGGTGGGGGATGCAATATCTATCAGCATGGTCAGATATGGTTAACAGACCATGTTGCTTTGCCAAGTTTGGTTTGCACCTGTCCACCCCCCGGGCTATTTTAAGGTGTCACTGCTCAGTGCTCAGAGCCTACACAAAAAACTCCACACCCTTCAAGCCCTCATCACTCTGGAAAATGTAGACATCTCTGCTGTGACTGAGACTTGGTTTAAATCCATAGAAAATATTCTTGAAGTGCAAAGCTACAATGCCTTCCACAAATTCAGACCAAAAGCACAGACTGAGGCCAAAGGTGAAATATTTTGAACTGTGTTAGCAAGAAACATACCTCCAGGTTGGTTAAACAAAATGATACTATGAAAGTCATCCACATGCAAACCACCATAAGTAAGGCCCCTTACCATATCATGGCTAGCTATAGTTTACCCTCTATGCCTCTAGAGTCTCACAACTCTAACCTAAACCTTATAGAGGTGCTCTCCTTCCAACCAAATACCCTATTCATGGGTAACAGTGACTTTAACTACCCCTCTATAAATTGGGAAACATGCATAGCCTCAAACTCACAGGCACAATGCTTCCTGGACTTTGTTAACATAAACACCTTGGAACAGGTAGTGCATGCTCCAATCAGAGGATCAAACATGCTGGACGTGGTACTCGCCAACATGAGAGAGCATTACACACACCCCCCCCCCCCCGTGACATTCTCATTTGTGAGGTTGGATCACAAAGCTTTCTCATTTTAAGTAAAAATCAACCCAGAAAATCCAGCTAAACCAGTAACAGTTAGGAAGTATGCAAAGGCAAACTGCATCCTATTAAGTGACAGTTTGTCAGAATTCAAGGCTGTCCCCCAACCCTGAGACCACAGCTACCTATACCGAATTATTCACAGAATCACTATTCAAATGTGAATGGCTACATAGAGGCTGCTGTACCTACCAGAAATAAACCCAAAACAAACATTAAAATCAAACCACACTGGTGGAATCCTCACCTAAACAGGGTATATAATAAATGAAGAAAACTGATGGCCAAAATCAAGAAAAGCAACTCCCTTAAAGTGCTCTCTTGTAAAATTAAACAAGAAATTAATAGGTCTAATTAAGTCCAACAATGCCAACTATGAGGTCAGGATAACCTTGTAGGCTAAGGACAATTGGAAATCATTCTTCAGCTACATTCAGAACCTTAGAGTTAATGCACAACATTGTGCTTAACTAGTGGTGAAAGGTGGCACCAATACCGATCAGGGTGACATAGTAAAGCTACTGGATGATAAATTCAGCAAAAACTTCACACCCTACCCCGCCCCCAGCTGCATTAGGTGAAATCCCCTCCAACATACTTCCCCCAGCTATCAGCAGGGGCTAGATTCTGGGAGCACTTGCTAAAGCCAAGAACACCAGCTCCATAGGTACCAACAAAATACCCTGTTGCCTCCTGAACAGTCTAAAATGGGTCTATATTAGAACATCGAAGTTTCAAAACTACGAATGTTCTAATATCGAACCCTATTCAGTGAAAGCTGAAAACATCAAACATACAGAACAGCGAATTTTTTGCTAGGGAAAAAATTTGCTGTTCCAAAACACATATACACAACACAAGCACACCAAACAAACAGCAATCCACACACATACACCTAAAATCTTACACCTAACCCTACACTAAACTATACACACACCACTAACTATCTACTTACCTTAACCCAAACCCTAATCCTAAGGACCGTCACTGTCGCACACTCACCTCACCCACACCCTACCCCTAACTCACCTAACCCACCCTAACCCTCACGTCCACACAATCGTACACATACCTAACCTGCGCCCTAACCCTAACTCACCTAACCCGCCCTAACCCTCACGTCCACACAATCGCACACATAGCTAACCTGCATCCTAACCCTAACTAACCTAACCCACACTCAATCGCACACTTACCTGAAATCAACCCATAACTTTCCACCACAGTGCTGAAAATACCGAAGCAACAGAAACGGACAACCAAATTCTTTCCCTAGGAAAAAATTCGGTTTTCTGTTGCTTCGATATTTTCAGCTTTCACTGAATAGGGTTCGATATTAGAACATTCGAAGTTTTGAAACTTCGATGTTCTAATACAGATCCGTCTAAAACATGACCTATCAGGACCACTTAAGGCAGTTTTTAGCTACAGCCTTGAAAGAGGCTATGTTCCAAGTGAATGAAGGACCACAACAGTCATTCCTTTCCACAAGGGTGGACCATCGACTACCCAGAGAACTACAGACCCATCATTCTAACAAGCCAAATATGCAAAGCCATGGAATTAATTATCATGGAGATGATAAACAAGGACACTGGCAACTTAGACACTGGACCCATCCCAATTTAGCTCTGTTAAGGGAAGGTCATGCCTAATTTAACCTGGTAGACTTCTTTGAGAGGGCCACCAAGGCAATGGACATGGGTAAATCAGTATATACTGCATATTTTGACCTAAGGTGTTTGATGCAATACCCCAGTCAGGCATTGTTGACAAACTCTCTGTGCTGGGCCCTTTCCTGCTTAACATCTACTTCTTGAAGTCAAGATAGGCCTCTGATTCACCAAGTTAACAGATGACTGTAATTTCAGAGCTATTATAGATTCTCCCCAAGATACAAACTTTTTGCAAATGGGTTTAACACAGACAAATGACTGGTGCCAAAGCAATGGCCTCAAACTCTATGCAAAAAATTGCACTATAATACCCTTTGGGAACGTGCCAATGCAAGTTAATTACTTTGTTGATAAAACATCCCTAAGAGTTGAGCCAGTAGTAAGGGATCTGGGAACATATATAGACAGCAATCTGGCCTTTGACCAACATGTAACTACGATAATAAGTAAAATCATTCTATGTTGCCCAACTTATAGGCAAGGGTATGGCATCCAGCTCCAAGGAAGTTATAGTAACACTCTGCTTGGCTTTTGTCAGATCTATCATTTAATACAATGCCCCATTTGGCATGTATCTAACCAGATACTTGAAACATTTGGAATGCTTACAAAGGTTTCTCACCAGGAGAATTCAGGGCATAAATATCCTACACTGATTGTCTAAAGGCTCTGTCTTTTGCAGGCTGCTGACAGGAGATATTTGCCAGGCTTACAGGGCTTCCTCAGACCTAGCCATGATAGATCTGCTGCACATGTGCAAAACGAACATCACCAGAAACACTAAATCCAGGGATCTGAACTTCATTTGTGAGATAAACAGAATGTGCTGGAGAACAGATATCTGTACCAAAGGATCGCAGTACTATGGAAGAGGCTCTGTATTCATGTAAAACAGAATTCATCTGTGACCCTATTTAAACAAAACCTTAACAGTCTTGCCTCTGTGTCCTTTACGGACAGAGGCCATCAGTAAGAAAAGCATTATCCTAACGCCCCACACACAAACCCTTAGCTACCTGCCTACTATCATGCCTCGCCCCCATACTTTTTTCTGTCATCCAAACAAGAAAGCCCTCTGACTCTTCATAGGATCCAGTGATAATTTTTCCTGGCTTACTGTTCTAACAAGTCCTACTTTGGGAGCTCCTTCCTCTCATTTTCTTGCTGGATTTATTATTCTTTTTCTATTATGTTTATTTAAAAATTATGTTAATGATTGTAAACACTGATAGAAATAAAAGGTTTACCTTTATATGTGCATAGTGCACATATGTGAAACAGGATGTGCGAAAGGACGTTTTCCAGTTTTCGTATAGACGAAAAAAAAATGCATCGAATGTGCAATGAGCGAATGCACAGTGCAATGAGCGAATGCACAATGCAATTTGCTCATTGCAGATTAGGCATTTTGGGTGCGTATTGCACTATAGTGGGGATCGGGAAATGGATCCTTTCCCCAGTGTAGTGCAATCTCGAAGTTAGAATATTAAAGTAGGGGGGTGTGGGGGGCATAGCCCCCACATGGGGGGGTGCAGGGGGGCTTGCCCCCCTGCATTAGATATTGTGTTTGACAGAGTTCAAAACTTAGCGAATCTGCTGTTCGATTTGCTGAGTTTCGAACTTCCGTGTCGTTCGACATCCAGGATTTGGAATTTCAGTCCGCCCAATGGGCCGATCGACAACTTGATTTTCAAGATTTCAAAGGTAAACCGAAATAAAATATTAATGTGGGAATCTCTCCTTATAACTGTTTATTTGGCTTCAGTGTTTGACAAATGAATGTTTTTACGGTTTCTGAGGAAACTTTCAATTTCTCTCAGAAGTGAAGTGTGCATGTGTGCTGTTAGATACTAGGAGCTGTCTGGTGTAGTCAGAACTGCATATTAATCACACCTGTTGTTGCCCTGCTTTATTTTTATCTTTTGACAGGAAATTACTGCAGAACTTGGATTTTTTTCAGCATTTATATTCTGCTCTGCTCTGTTTTTTAACATCAGATTGTGATTTTACCTTAAATGAAGTTATTTGAATGCAATGTGGAGATTTTACTCACTCTGACAAGAAAATATAGCTTAATTTGCTATTAAACATTATTTTATGACAGTTTAATGTGGTTAAAGTGTGTGGAGCTAATTTTTAACACTGGTTTGGTACATTGTTGCCTTGGTGTTTGGACTTTTCTGTACTGGGAAGACTTTCATTTTTGTCATTTGTAAAGGCATTTTGAACACATTCCAGACTGTTTTTGGTGGTAATAGGACAGTTTGGCAGAGTTTAGTTGTGTGGGGGCATACTTATTACTAGAGACTTTAACTGGCTATTGTGATACATTATCTAGTATTCTCAATGTATTATTCTGCCTAGAGTTCTCTCCTCTGACATGATGAAGCCTAACTCTGGTACCCCTCCCCCCATAAAATCTGGTTACATGTAAGAATAAAAAACAAAATAAAAATATGTGTCAGCCCATGGTTAGTAATTATGTCATGGCAATTGCTTGGCCTGCAGGCCACTTACCTGTTTCCCTGTATCCCTCTAGTGTAGCTTTGCAGGCCGTTGTGGAACGGGGTGTAGCCACATCCTTGGAAGCTGTTCCAGCACATGTGGCAGGTATGATAAGGTTAATGTGGTTTCCCTGGCTAAGAATGTTCTGCAGACAGTTATTTTTATGGTGGTTGTGTTGCCATAAATGGCTCTAGTGTCAGTTTGGATAGAGACCTTTCTGTCATTTCACAGAATGATGAGGAATCTGATATGGACAGTGATGATTTCCTATATGACACTAAGTCCAGTCACACTGGTTCTTCGGAAGGTGAACCTAAGTTTAAGTCCGAACAACTGTTCACTCTTCCTCAGATAACTGCTGGAGTTAGTGATGTTTTTGCTTGGGATTACTTAGGATCTACCCTAGAGCTAGGCAGGGTGTATGACTTTCTAGAGGTTGAGATGCACAGTTCTAAGGCTATCACTCCTCTCTTACCAGCCTTGGAAGATGTTTATAAAGCTGCCCTAAGGACACTAGTATGTGTTCAGAGAAAATATTAGGTCTCCTCGGATATGATAGGTCTCTTTTCTCATTTGACTGCTGACCCAGCTGATGCCTCCCCAGCTGCCTGCTCAAATAAAAAGTCCTTGGCTTCATCTAATCTAATGCCCCTAATAAAGAGAGAAAATGAATACATCTTCAGGGCAACAGGATGCCTCTTTCTAGTAATCTAGACTTTAGAATGTTAAATTACCAAGGCTATATGTGGAAACTTATTTTACAGTGTGTACATTTTGGATGATTTTGCTGCATCCTTACATGCAGAGGAAAAGTCCTGTATGAATGAAATATGTTTTGAAAGGTGTGCTTGAGTGTACAGATACAGTCTCAAGAAATGCTCCTGTTCTGTTGCATTAAGACAATATGCTTGGTTATGCAATCAGAACTTATCTGATCATTTAAAATATGAAATTTTGAATACACCCTTTAAGTTCTAAATTAGTGTTTGGACCTTCTGTTACACAGATTCTCAAACAGTGGGATGATAAGAGGCAAATTAATGCATGGGGGATATCTAGGAAGTCTCATGTACTGAAGATCTCACCAAACAAGACATCTTCCTTCAAGGGGAAGAACAAGCAAAAATCCCAGCTAAACAAAACTTAGGGATCCAAAAGTAAATAGCAGGAGGATAATTCTTTGAAACTAAGCAAGAGGGGTTCCTTTCTGAAAAAGGATCAACCACCTGCAAAGGGAAGATTATGCCAAGTCACAGAACATCCCCTACCCTTCCTGCCTTCCATTTTTCCTCCTTTCACCAGGCTATCTGTTAACCCTACAGCTTGGCCACAAATACTCATATAAATGGGTTCCAAGAATAATTCATAGACAATACACTTGGCAGTGGATAGAAAATCGTCCCCCTTTCAGGGAAATTCTTCCACATGTACCAGACCAGAAAGAGCTGTTTCCTACACATCACATGGTAGCAGCAGGGGTCAAAGAAACAGTGCCAGCGATACACATAACAAAGGATTTTACTCCAGAATCTTTGGTACCAAGAAATGAGCAGTCCTGGGGACCAGTCCAATTTTTGTCCTTTCCAAACACCTTTGTAAAAATTCTAAAATTCAAAATGTTCACCTTACAGTTGGCCTTAGTGTTACTTTCAGACCACTTTCTTATTGTGGGTCTAGATCTCAAGGACACATCTTATTCCTATTGCAGTCATTTTCAACAGTTTGAGATTTGCTGTCTGGTTTACATTATCAGTTTTGTGCTTTATCCTTTGGGCTTTTTACTGCACCTTGAGTGTTTACAAAGTGCCTGGCTCCAGTGTTTGCCTATTTTAGAACCCTAGGCATCCACATTTTTCCATATTTAGATGACTTTTTAAATTGTGCAAATTCTCTGTCCAGGTTCTTGGAGTCCTTAGACAAGGTAGCATCCCTTCCTTCCCACTTGGGCTTTAACTTGAACCTTCAAGTTATTTCTCACACCGTCTCAATGAATTGTTTCCCTGGTGTGTTGCATAGACAGAGTAAAATGATGTCTTCCTGCAAGAACACAAATTTTGACTCACCAGGGCATTTTCTTGGATTTCTCTCTTCTCTTCTAGACCTGGCCTCAACAAGACAGTTCCTCAACATTATAGGCCTCATAGCATCAAAGATTCTCATGATATCACTAGCCAGACTACACATGAGAAAAATACGGTGGTACTTGAAGAATTAAACCAGGTATGGAACCAACACATCTGCTAAATATACATTTATTAAACAAGGTAAGCACTTTCACAATTTAACAGGCACTTCTTCAGACTGCCATATAATAAACTAAGCTACTATTTAAACAATTAAGAAGAACAGGTTTATCTCTTGTTCTCTGTATTTTAATGCATTTTTTTTATTTTATAGGAATTGAACGAAAATATATTGACATGAACTTTTATTAAGTATAATAATGGTTTTGTGTATGTTTTAGGTATTTTAAATAGTTGGTTTAATGAACTATTTCACATCTATTTGTGTGAGAGTTTATAACTGATTATAAGTGGATACTCTGATATGATTGGTTGTCAATTGTTTAAATAGCCAGTCTGATGAAGCAATTGTTAAATCATGAAAGCACTTCCTTTGTTTAATAAATGTATATTTAGTAGCCGTGTTGGTTCCATACCTGTTTTTGTTCTTTTTTACTTGCTCCTTTGTATGTAGTACATAACCTTTATCCAGGAACCTGCTTTTGTTGACTTTTGGTACTTGAGAAATTGTCAGATGCACCATCTTCATCTCCTGGATTTCCAGGTACTGGTAATGAGTCTGTGAAATAGGAACTGCAGTGATGGAGGGATCAACTGTCTCTGAATCCAGGACTACCTTTCTCTCTTCAAACCCCAGTCCAACTGTCCAGAAAGACTCTTCAGATTTTGTATGGGGAGCAATGTCCATGGGGTTTCAAGTGCAAGGCTTTTGGGTCCTCAGGACATGCCAAAGCACATTAAGATAAAAGAGATGTTGGCAGTGATTCATGCCTTAAAAGTTCACCACCATGTACGGACTCTGGGTTCTCTTCTTGTGGTCATATACAACACTATTGTGAAGTGGTGCCTGAACAAGCAAGGGGGTACAGTTGGCATTGACAGCCTGGGAAATGGCTGTACAACATTCTCTAACTCTTCAGGCTTTATACATCCTGTCAGAGCAAACCACATTGGCAGACAGACTAAACAGGTCCTGGCCAGACCCTCACGAGTGGAAACTCCATGTAGAGGTCTTCTAGGACTTGATCCAGACAAGCGCACTATCTCAAGTGGTTCTCTTTACCTTCTTTCAAAACAGAAAACTGAAAAATTATTTTCAAGACATCCTTGAATTCTTGCTTTGAAGACATTAGTTTCATCATTTCCATGGTCGTGAATGTTCCTGTATGCATTTTCACCCTTTCCAATGATTCCCAAGGTACTTATAAAGATTCAGACAGAATTACCAAAAATCATTACATTAACCCCCTTTTGGCCCAGACAAAAGTTTGTTATCCCTTTAAATGGAATGGCAAAATGCAATTACCACAAGCTTCCTCACCGAATGATTTTGCTCGCACAGCATCAGAGATGAATAGTACACCCCATTGTACAGCAATTGCAACTGACAGCCTGGATGATACTCTTTTTATTCCTTGAGGATGTGCAACAGGTATTTAAGGAGGCAAGAGAACTTGCAACTAGAAAGTCTTACATTTACAAGTGGAATAAGTTTTCTAGGTGGGGCCTAGCCATTTTATGAGTACTTGGGAATTTGCTATCAAAGGTTCAGAATAGCTCATCAAAGTTTTGTTGATTCATCTGCTTGGATTCCCTAACTTTACTCTTGGTCAAAATGGTGGACTTTTTCTATTTCTGGACCCCAACAAATTGAAACAAATTCTCAACCTGGGATGAAAATTGACCTTGGTTCATTGACCTCACTTCATTTTGAACATTTACTCATTCTCAGGATGATTCATAGTTCTTACCTCATGGTACTCTAACATCTGCACTGGGTCTTTGGGCTAGATTAGCACATCTTGCATGGTGGGACAACCCTGTCGTTTGAGCAAGGACAGGGTTGTGTTGCACACTAATTGTGGGCGCAATTTGCATGGCTAAAGTTGAATTCTGAATTTACCTTGAATGGGATCAAACCGCCATCAATCTCCCAATGTTCTGACCTGATCCAAGAAACAAGTGAAAGATTTTGCAGGATCCACCTCAGTGGAAAACCATTGTGGCTACTAAGAAGCACTGGGAACTAACAGGCGACACAATGCCTGGAGCACTTATATAGGCACTTGCAGGCACCAAACAGGGCTCCGGTGATGCATTTTATGAACAGACCTTATGATACACACACATATGCAACCTATGAACCTTAGATGTACGCAGCCCTTTATAGGTACTATGTTGACAGAACCAAACCTTTTCAGTAACTGGAATGCCAGACATTTGTTTGTCTCTATATGGGAACAAAAGGTCTAAAAAGGTCAACTTGTACTGTGTAAAAACTATTTTGTGGGTCCTCTGCTTGTTGTTATACACTGCCATGGTAAATCTCTTCCAGCCAAGATGAAGACTCACTTGACAAGGGCCTTATCCTCTTTGATGGCATATTGGAAAGGGGTGAACTCCAGAAGCATTCTAGAGGCAGCAACCAGATCCTCTAGTCATACCTTCACAAAACACTGCAAATTGGATGCCTTTTCAAGGTCCAGAGCAGGCTATTCTAGCAGCATTCTCCAAAGGCTTCTGGATCCTTATCCATCCACCTCCAATGTAGGGTAAGCTTTGGGAATCTACCCAAAATGCCAATAAGACAGTGGGAATGATGAGCATAGTACAGTTGTGTAAGTCCTACTTACCTGTACAGTAGATGTTTGAATTCCTCACACATCAGAGGCAGCACCCACCCACCATCCCCCAAACTGTACATAGTTGAGGTGGGTTTCAACCTTTTTAATTCGGTCATTGTTAGATTTAGTTTTTATATGGTATTGTGATCGGTTGCAAATTTATTCTTGCTAGATTATTCTGCCTTCAAGTACTTTCCTCTCCTTCTTTGTGGACAAAAAAAAGCCTGAACATTTGGTTCCTGCGACAGCTGAAGGCTTCCCTCTCAGGATGTGTTCAGCCAATCAACTATCACATTAGGGGTGAGAGGGAGGGAAGGCTGAGCTTTTGAAAGCTGGTAAATACTGGGTTACCTTGGCAGATAATTCAAAATGCCACTGAGGCAGTGAGGAACTCGAACATCTGTTGTTAACAGGTAAGTAGAACTTGGGCAGCTATACTACTTTTTTATATTGCAGTGTTTAAATGGTTTTGTTTAGCAGTTATATTGTTTTTTGTTTAAAATGTGAAAGCGGTGTGGGATTTGACATGTTATCAATGTCTATGGGTAGATAAAAAATGAGCAAATGACAAGCTGGATGAAAGTTCATTGTTAATTGAGTCAAGAGTTGTTTATACATGCATCTCAAGAACTTTTGCAAGGAGTTCAAGAAGGACTATTGGTTTGAAATGTAATTATTCTAAACAGATTTGCTCCTCATGGACATGAATTCTGACAGAAGATTTCCAATCCTTGTTATCACTGACAGTTAAAGGGCCCAGAGGCATTCCTTGAGCATATGTCGCAAGTGCTTGCAGGAATTTCCAGAAATCTTGATCAAAGTTGTTCTCCTTACCCAGAATAGAGTGGCACATCTTATAAGACCAGGCCTACACCTTCTGTATGGAGTGACAGACACATAATTTATGTACTAAATCACCATTACCAGCAGAGCAACTTACCAGCTTTATGTAGCCTATCTCACTGCTCTGTGATGTGGGACAGTATTCCATGTGTACTAGCCTTACCTGATGTTCATTAGCCTAGGTGTGCACTTCAAAAAATATAGTTATGAAACTGCAGTCTAACAGGCCCACTGAGCTTGTTTCCCCCTACTTTCTTGAAAAGCCTCTCCACTTCTGTCAAAGTGTCGTGTGGTTAATCTTTGACACTGATGCATTAGTAAGCAATACATAGCTGTGACTTTTTTAGCTCACATTTTGTCAAGTCTTTCAGGGTTTTGGAATAGAAAAGCTCACTAAAGAAGCAGGTGAGCACTTTAGGATTTTGACTAGTTTGGATCTAAGGCATGCATACCTTAGCAGAAGTACTTCCACGTATTCCTACTGCCTAGACTATATTTTCAAATACAGAAAGATGGCAGGCATTGGTTTATTTGTACTAGCTGCACTAAGTGTGAAAGAGGGAAGATAAATCCATTTATCAGATTTGCCAATGAATGAAGTTGCCATCAGTCACTTGTTTTTGGTGTCCCATATAAGCACATCTCATCAGCATATATTACCAAGTTTCCCTGCCTTGCAAAAACTCACACCTGCTAAAAATGTGGAGGACATACAGTGCCACTTCTCGAAATGGTAGGCAGTGATTTGGAATATCAGCTAATAGCTAGTGGCGATCTGCTCCCCAAAAGCTCTGCAACCATACTGATGGGTCCCCAAAGTCATACGATAGTAGTTTATGTGTAGTGAAGGCTTTTGCATAAGCTGGGAGTTCCAGGATCAAGGAAATCCAGTCTCACTGATCTGAAAGTAGCATACACAGGAAAGCATGGAACCATGAAGCCTCTTAGAATCCTGTGTAAATTGCAAAGCTTACTTATGACTTTTACCAAACCACTTAGAGTTACGTGTGTGTGTGTGTGGGGGGGGGGGGGTGGAGTTTATAACATGTCTAAGAAAATACAGCACTAATAGAAAATACATCATTGATAGGTCCTTTTTCTTTTCAACAGAGAGTAATCTTCTCTCTTTTCTAAGCATACAGCGTAACTTGTAATTCATCCCAAAGGCGGTTTAAATTCAGCTCTTTCAGATTGTGTATGCTGAGCTGAAGCCCAACCCTGAGGTACTTTGGGGGATTTACAACCCAGAATAGGGAGAATGCCTCCTTGAGTAGCACCATGAAACCCATCTGGTGATAAGGAGAAATAGTTCTGTACTTCCTTTGTTCATCTTTAATACATAACATAGACTGAATCTAACAAATTACTAATGGTGACAGCGTTGATGACTGGATCTTCAGAAAAGATCAAATAATCGCCTGCAAATAGGACATGAAGCTTACAATTCGGCAGGTACCACCCATACATGCTGGAGATTTCTCTGATGTACTGCTCTAAGGGCTCAGTTGTAAAAAGAGAAAGTTGTAAAGAGAAAGACTGAGCACCCCTGATAAGTGCCTTTAAGTAATGGAAACTCGAGGAAATAGTTGTGTTGGTAAAAATGGTAGGAAAGGTAGAGTTATATAATGAGTTAATGTGACATATGTCAGATGGCAAACTGAACTTCAGTAATGTAGCCCATAAGTACTTCCATTTCAGAGAATTAAAAGCCTTCTTGAAATCCAGAAAGATTTTCTCAGAAAGTAGCACAGAAAGCTTCTGGATTTGTATGGTTAATACCAAGGCCCTGCACTAATGCAACTTTTGTAAACCCCATCTGGCATGGATGGATTAATCTGTTTACTAAAAAGTGACTGAATCCTGTTGGTGAGTATTTCTGTATATAACTTAATCTTTGTCTGTTAGGGAGAAAGGATATTGTAATAATTCTCAGCCTTAAGGGGTTCTTGCCCTACTAGGAATCACAATTATCCTGGACTCGTTAAATGTTAATGGACCAAGGTCAGCATTAAATACATGTTGAAAGACGTCTCACAGAGTTGGGCAGCACTGATAGGTGATGGACCTCACACAGGTCTGGGGTCAGTACATCAAGGCCTGGCACCTTGCCATTAGGGAGAGTACATAGAGTCCCATCTAACTCATGACTAGTTATAGGAGTTTACAATCATTTTCTCTCCTCTTGTGCCAGAGACAGTAGCATAGAAGAGATACAAACATCTGTAACAGGAAGTGGGGTGGGCTGATCAAGTGTGTCATTATACAAATTCATGTAAAAGTTTACATATGCCATATTAATTCCTTAAGAGTCAGGTATGAGTTTCCTCAAGCTAGGCATAGGTCCATTCATGGTTTTGGACTTCCTTTGTTTTAATTAAAAGGACAGAAGTTTGCCTAACTTTTCCTTGTTGGCCCAAGCCTTAAGGCCTGTCCATTTTAGAAAAAGAAGTGCTGTCTTTTTGTTTATAAACCACAAGACTCTTTGCTATTTTGTATTGCTGAAAAACAGCATGGCCCTTGAATATGGATACTCTATAAAAAGCAGACAGACCTTTTAGCTTGTCTTGTAAGTGTTTAATTTTCTGTCTATTTTGGCATAGTGCCACATTTTAGCCCTTCATGCATGTTTCACTTGACTATGTTCCATGACACAAGGATTGTCATTGACCCCAGAGGGTTCTTTTTATGAAGGACTGCACCTGTTGATGTATAAAGTAGACTGAATCCTGATCTGTTGTAATTAGCAGATCTGCCTGCCAATCCTTTTGAAGGGATTCCCTCTGCAGTGTTGCATCAGAGAACACTCTGATCACACCATTGTTTAAAAGGGATTCAGAGGTCAACTACGTTTCCTTGGTTGCTTAAAAATAACAGAAGGGAACACAGCCAAAAATCCAGTTAGTTAAACGTTGTATCCATTGAGGAGACAAAAATATAACCTATATCATCTGCATTAAGAATCCAACAGAGGTCTACAGCCCAAGGGCAATATATTCTTTTGTATGACCTTTTGAATTTGGGAGAATTCCTGTCTACCATGGTGGCTTGGGTTGTAGTAAAACTCCACCTCCAGCACCACCACCATCAGTCTAGGTGACTGCTCATTTGTAGCTCTATGCTTATGGAAGAAATCATCAAAGAAAGCTGGGAATTTATGGTTAAAGCCATAGATATTACTATTTATAAGGCAGCATTCCAATTTCAACTTGAAGACAATCCATCTACTCTCACTGTCCCTACATAGTCCTGAAATCTTACCATGTAACCTATCACTTGCAAACGTAGCAACTCCTTTCTTGGATGATCTTGCTAAACTTAAAGCTATAATCTGAAGAAACAAGTATTTCAGACAGTGAATGTGCTTTCACGTTATTTTATTTTCCTGAAGGATTGTATCCACCTTGTTTTAAAAATATTTATGCAATGTGTTCCTTTTGAGCAATCAAAAATCATACAGTAATACTCCCCTACATAAAAATTAGATACTGTAAATGACTAATTAATAAAATTGTTAACCTAAAAGCCCTCCTAAGCCCACAATGCAGCCACATGATCAACTGCTTGCTCTAAGAGGAGTTATGGCTGGGTTGCACAATTATTAGCTACAAAGAAATAACACAAAATCAAACTTTTCCAATCTGTAATGCTACAGTAAGGTGTTAAAGCACCAACTGACTTGCTGTCATGTTACACACACTAACAATGGCAAGTGCTGGTTCTCTAACTTGCTTCACGATATAATAGCAAGTGAGAAAGTAAAGCATTAGTCCCATTACAATAATCAGTTAGCTGCACCTGGCCTTCTTTTTTCCCATTAGCTAATTGTGCATTGCTTGCAGAGCAGCTGAAAACATTGTGTATTGGTTTAGAGTATGGGTGATACTTCAAGTTGTCACCTTCCACGTGCTCTCCCATTATTGGGGTGCACTTAAAAGCTCCAGGTATATCCTTGTGTTAGATGATGTTGCTGGTGGTTCAAAGTTATTACTAGCATTCACAGCAAAAAGTTGTCTAGCAGCTTCTTGCCAAGATTCTGGTGTCTGGAGGGAGGTTATCTGAATTGCTGAGACTGTCTTGGTGTGGACCTCAGATTGGCATAGGCAGAACTGAAAACTTGCCTGCAGGAGCTGGAAGTTTTGTTTTGCTCATGTTAGCAGGGGCAGTAGTTGCATTAACTGAGACATGATTGGGATGAACCCCACTGGTGGCCATTGGCTGTCTGTCCACCTAAATGTAAGGAACATGTTCTGAAGAAAACTGAGAGTGACTTCTGGTGATTTAAAGGACTTATTGTTACCCCCCACTTTCACCCAAAGCTTTGCCAGGTATTTACAAAGTGTGAGAATGTTGCTGAAAAAAACAGTCACCTAACCAAGGCAAATGCTTTTCATTTGACAAACACTACAGTAGAAAAGTCCTGAAAAAGTCTGAAATTCTGCCTCAGTAGTTTAAATTCTTTCCCTTTCTTATTACCATGCACAGAGTCATTTTCCCCTGTTGATAAGTTTTAATATTTGCAGTGTTATCCAGTTTGCTCAATGTGATGGTTTAATGAATCTCTGTTCATTTTAGAATTATACTTCTTAGCAGCTGAATCTGACTTCAGATTCTTTTGTAAAAAAGTGACCACATCTTCAGGCTCCAACTCCTTGGTCGGTCCCACAACCCTAAGATTGTTCCTCCTTTGGTGATTTTGTGTCATCAACCTTCTGCTGCAGAAGTATTATGCTGCTTGCTGGTCCCTCATGACAGATTGAATTCTTTTACTTGGTGGCATTCAGTGAGACAGCAAACTCACAAAATTTGATTTGTCATGCCCTGTTTTGAATATCATCTCTGCTCTGTTATTTTGCTAACTTCAGAGCAGATATTTCTACTAGGATCTGGCTGAGAAGGGCTAACAAGCTGACCAGTTTATCTTTCATTGTTGCTTTACAAATGGTTGGGACTGGCTCACTGAAGCAAATGTGTGGTTCACGGTCTTAAATGATAAGCTGTTCATAACTCCATGCCACAAACCTTCTGCCTTTGACATTTAAAACGGAGCAAACAGTAAATGAATCAAGTGCCTGGTATCAAGAGTACCAAATAAATGGAAGGAGGCCTTTCATTTTCCAAGGGTATGGCAAGCATAGGAATTAAGCTGCAGCCACCATTTCATTTAGCCCAGCTCCTGCATGTGTGGCTCAGTAATGGACTTCCGTATTAGAAGGGTTATGAGATAGACTGACACTGTTTGATTGCTAGACCTGAGAGAGACAAGCAGTGTAATTTCCATCGAATGAAGATAAAATATGAGTACCAATAACAAAATGTGCCTGTGATGCAGTGTATGTATCTATATCAACAGTGATAGCAATGAGAAAAGCTCATTTCTTTCTGGAGCATAATAAGGCAGTGATCATAGATGCTTCAGTATTAAAAGAGGTATTCAAATATCAGCCTAATGAGAATGTTTAAACAGAACTGGAGAAGAGGGGCAACTTGTTCTCTGCTTCTCTTTTCCTCCCATTTCTCCAACGTCTCCCTTTTTCTTTCCCTCTAGCATAATTCATGCTAAAATGTGCTTTTTATATACCCAAATTAACTCCACCTTTTACCATCATCTTAACTATTAGGTCAACTTCAAGAGTTTTTTTATGGAATTCGTGGCTAAGTTCACAATGGTTGACTGGCCATTGGCTTAGTGTAAACTATGAAACCATTAACCTATAGTTAGGTATATATCCTAGACATACACTTTCAAATTTGCCAGAAAATTTTACATTCCAAACAGACCCCTATACAGGAAGCACCAATCACCACAGTGAAGCCTCCAGAAGTGGATACAACACAATAAGACCCCTAAAGACTGATTCTGGCAAAGTGATTTCCTTGTATAATTTCCCCCTTTGCATTTGCTACACCTTGTGTTTGAAGACACTTTTTTTTACATATTTTGATCACCTGGCAGCACTCTATTGCAAACAAGTAGGTTATACAATAAAATTCTTGCAGAGACCAGTCACTGGAGCAGCTTCTTGAATTGCACCCTGCTTTTACATGTAGTTGTGCAGTCAGCTTTTCATTTGCTAAAAACTGAAGCAAGCCATGTGATGTCAACCATCAGAAATGGGAAGGCTTTAGGCTTTTAATCCAGCTTCTTTCTGGTACCAAACCAAAAGTAGTACTGTCAGACTTAGAGATGCTACAATAAAAAAAGTTAAAAATGCTGAAGAACTTAATAGACACTATTAAACATGGAATATGTATGCCTGCATGTTTACATACACCCAACTCACAAAACATGCCTTGAGATTACTGATGAACAAGTTTCACCTTCATTTTTCATTTCTCCCACTTGTTCTATATATAACACCAAGAGTATGTACAAACATATTTGCTTCACTGTTTGCTTTGCAAGCGCCATTGTTGGTCTAGTCAAAAGACCCCAGAACATACATACTCTTCTCTGTATGGATAATACTTTAATAGTACCAAACCCTCCATAACAGAAACACCTCTCGGTCATAATTTAGTACTTCAGCCTTCTACAGTTAAAGTCAACTGCCACTCACAACATATCCAGTTTATTGGAACAGTGCTCTAACATAGCCTTATCAAAAATATTTCTTGTATACTACAAAGTAAAGGAAACAAAAGGATAATGAATCAGATGGTAAGCTTGCCTGACGATATGGTAAGATAATAATTCGGAACAGTGGAGTTCATGTCTTAATGTATCCTAAGTGTTCTACATGTAAGATTTCATTAAAAAAAACCTTGGGGGTCTACAGAATAATTTAATGAACCTACAGAATGACTCTTTGGTACAAATGATCTCAGCACTGTTCTTGGTTCCAAAGAAACCTGTGATGGGCCTATTCACACAGCCTGTTCCTGGGAATGTCATTCTTTCAAGTTTAAATCTTTTTTCTGAGAGTGGATACTTCAGACATAGCTGGCCTTAGGCATAGGCCAACTAGGCAGCCGCCTAGGGCGCCACTCTAGTAGGGGCACTTTTCCAGTATTTATTTGGTGTAGGTAGACCAGGATGGGGGCACTGGGTGGTGTCATGGGGGCGCCATAGAACCCTTTTGCCTAGGGCACCAGCTGACCTAAGGCCGCTGCTGACTTCAGACTATGCTTACAGAGCACATATAGAATCATATAGAGATCATATGGAGTCCATGGTATTTGGTCTTGCAGTAATCGCTCTGCTTATGAATCTAAAAATAATACGAGCAGCTTTTCTAATTCTGAAGGCATTGCAATTAAATCTGAGCACAGTGATTCTCTCTATAAATGCAAACAAAACAAAATGAATGTGGTATTCAAAATGCAAGTATGAATCTAAAAATAATACGAGCAGCATTTCTAATTCTGAAGGCATTGCAATTAAATCTGACCACAGTGATTGTGATTCTCTCTATAAATGCAAACAAAACAAAACTAATGTGGTATTCAAAATGCAAGGTGAAACACATTTCTAAACCTTTTAAGGGAATCTTTGGATGCTGTATCAGTCACAGAATAAGTCTGCAAATAATGCATTTGTATGAAAATCACTAAATGCTGTATCAGTCACAAAATAAGTTGGCAAACAATGTATATTTCAAGGAAGAACACATTTGACACTGTAATGTAAGCAGAAGCATGCCATGGGTTTCTGAACTATAAATAGGCAGGAACATGTTTCGGAAAATAAATCAATTGGGAGGGGCATCATTGATAGACCTATTTTTACACATAATAGTGTTCAAACCTATTTTGTTTCCTTTGATAGGATCTTAAACCATGGAAGATAAATGCCTTCTATTTTCCATGGACTCTAGGATTGCTTGCTGCCCTTCATCCATTTCTGTGGATTCAGAAGACATGATTCAAAACAAATACAGATAGGACAGAGCTAAAACTGTGGGTACAGAGATAGTCGAGGCAACCATGATCCACCTTAACCTGCTCTGCAGTATCACATCTGAAAGTGTAACGTCCTTGCTTTGGCAAAACAGACAAATATTCTGTATATAGGACACAACAGCACACTATAAAGGAATCATTGTTGGGGTACCACTTCAAAAGGTAGACTTTTTCTTAATACTAAATTAACTCAAAGCTATAGCTGGATAAAAAGAGAACCTTCTAATGTATACAGGCTGCCACAGAGATCTGAGACTGCCTTTGTATCAAGAAAAGGCAAATCATCAAATCTAAATTCTAACCCTTTCAAATAGGCTCCTAAATTCTACCACAGAACATCTGTGTACTAATAAGGCATATGCAAAGTTCAGAGTGCCTTTACAAACGTATTATACCATGACCCCCCATTAATATTCCAAAACGTGCACGCTGATTGGCCAGCGTGCACGTTGTAAATCGACTTATACTAATGGAAAAAGGTCCGGTCACCCGGACTTTTTCCATTAGTATAAGTCTCTTTTAAAACACTGTCTCGCTATGTTAAAAGAGTTTAACATAGCGACACAGGTTTAAAAAAAGCAACGGAGATCTCCGTTGCTTTTTTTAAAGCTGTCTCGCTATGTTAAACTCCTTTAACATAGCGACAGTGTGTAAAAAGCAACGGAGATATTGCTTTCTCTGTTGCTTTTTTTTAAACCTGTCTCGCTATGTTAAATGGGTTTAACATAGCGAGACAGCTTTAAAATAAGCAACGGAGATCTCCGTTGCTTGTTTTAAAGCTGTCACGCTATGTTAAACCCATTTAACACAGCGAGACACATTTAAAAAAAAAAAAGCAATGGAGAAAGCAAGATCTCCATTGCTTTTTACTGTTTCGCTATGTTAAATGGGTTTAACATAGCGAGACAGCTTTAAAATAATCAACGGACATCTCCGTTGCTTATTTTAAAGCTGTCTTGCTATGTTAAACCCATTTAACATAGCGAAACAGTAAAAAGCAACGGAGATCTTGCTTTCTCCGTTGCTTTTGGCCACAGCTCTGATGTACTGCGTAGGCATGCGCAGTACATCAGAACTGCCGTGGATACCAGACAGCTGTGGAAGGGCAGCAAAGAGGCATTATACAATGCCATTATTTAAGAAAAGTAATTATTTATTTTCTTAAATAATGTCATAGTATAATAGCAATAACCCACTTCTGGGTGTGGGTAATGCGGGATTTACCCACGGTTGTCTTTGTTTGGTCCCTCGGGCTTCGCCCTCAGGACCAAACCACGCCAACCGTGGCTAAATCCCGCATTACCCACACCCAGGCGTGGGTTATTGCTATAATATACTCCCTGAAGTCACTGGACCAATCAGTGGCTCATGCTCTCACAACTTCTCAGTCATATCAGACCAAATTAATCCTACAAGGAAGAGCAAACATTCAAGGACTGTAGCAAGATGCCCTTTACTCAGCAAATGCATTAGGGTGCTCAGCCTTCGGGGTAGCTACAGGATAGTTCTGGTCAGACATATAAGTTACAACATAACTCTGACTGTGGGGTTGCAAATAAAGTTTTAAACTCACATCTTTTAGAACTATAGTGAAGCCACTCAGCTATAAAACATCGCATCACATATTTGTTATTGCTTAGCTCTGTGGCATTGAGGGATATAGCCCTGACTATCACCCAGATGACTTGATTTTGGTTAGTGGTAACTACACTGGAATCTGATGCCAGATCAACATACCTGGGGAGAGGGAAACAGTGATCTGCATCAATGACACCCAAACAAGAGTGATAAGGAATTACTGGTGGCAGCTATAAGATCAGTGTGGTATATATAAACCAGGGGGAAGTTGTGGAACATACACCGGAAAGAAAACATTTACACACCCCTGTTAAAATGCCAGGTTTTTGTGACATAAACAAAATGAGTAACAAAAATAAGTTCCCCTGCGCATGAGAAGTTGCACGGCAAACAGCAAGTTCCAAAAAGAAAAAATTAAGCCAGCAACTGGTGAGCCATGAGAGCAAATAATTTATTTGACTTCTTAAGAGTACTGAAACTTCATAAAGCTTAATTCAGACAGACCGGTTTCGGCCTGGATATAACCTGGCCTTCTTCAGTGTATTATAGAAAAAAGCAAACAGAATAAAAGAAGCACTATATAGTGAAACAAAACATATGATTGGCTGACATTAGACATCACAGTCATTAAACTCATGAATATTCATGATGTATTAGAAAATATTCAACATGAAAAGAATTTTTATATTTTTATATATTTCTTTCATAAATATTCATTAAGCCCTGGATTAAACAGGGCACCAAGTTTGGTTATCCATTTCTTTTCTTTCATATCAAGTTTAGCATGCCAACCAGATTTCTGACTTCGATCACCAATGAGTTTATCAATGATAATAAAATGAAATTTAGCTGTTGGATGTTTGAGTGTATGTTTATATAGAGCATTGGTGTTCCTTTTACACTTGATGTCACTCAGATGTTCTGACATACGTAGCCTGAAAGGCATGGAAGTTTGACCAATATAAAAAGAATGGCAGCTGCAACAAGCCATGTAAATAGCCCAGTCAGTATTACAGTTGGCAAAGAATTGCATATCATATACTATGCTGCTATTTTTACTACTAAATTCCTTGGATTTCAAAATATGTTTACAATTGCCACAATGTCCACAAGGAAAACAGCCAATGAGTTTATCACCCAAAATTGTAGTCCGATACAAATGAGGTAGCATAGAGTCAGAATGATGTTTATAGTGATTGAAATGTCCTGCTAGATTCTTTCCTTTTCTGAATGAGAAGGAACATACATTGGGTAATAACCTGTTAATATTACCATCTGCCTTCAGTATATTCCAATTGTCCTTAATGATATTCATAAAGCCATTAGTATTTCTGCCAAATGTGGTAGTAAAGCGTATTATGTTTTTGGGCATAGATTTTTTCTTATAGGTCAATAAATCTTGCCTACGTAAGCCCAAAGCATGATTTTTCGCCATAGTAACATATCCTGAGTTGTAGCCCCTACTGATAAATCTATTGTATAGATCCTGAGAATGTTGTTTAAAGCTAACCTCATCCGAGCAGTTGCGTCTCAATCTAATAAACTGTGATTTGGGAATGTTCCTGGCTATGTGTTTTGGATGATAGCTGGAGGCATGGAGTAAAGTGTTATATTGAGAAAATTTTCTATATACTTCAGTATTCAAAGTATTGTCCTGATTTCTTGTGACCAGAACATCCAAAAAAGTTATGGAGTTCAGGTCATATGTAATAGTGAAGTGTATACCCCATTTGTTATCATTTAAGTACTGCATAAATTCATTAAGATATTCAATGTCAGATCTCCATACCATCCAACAGTCATCCAAATATCTCCGCCAGATATCAATCTCAGGCAAAAACAAATTATGGGTGTCATCATAGATCAAAATCTCCTCAATGTATGCCATGAATAAATCAGCATATATCGGGGCAAAGGATGCCCCCATTGCTGTACCTTTAATCTGTAAGAAACATTCCTTATCATAAAAAAATACATTCTTTGTAAGTACATGTTCGGTGAGGTTAATCAGAAAGGTGTTGAAACCAGGTTGGTAGATGTTTGATTTTTGAAGCCAATATTCAATGGCATCAAGACCAGCCCAATGAGGGATGTTAGTATATAGTGAGCTTACATCCAATGTACATAACAACCAATTCCTTCTATCTGCATATCATCAATAATGCCTAAAAATTGGGTGGTATCCTGTAACCTTGATCTAACACATGAAAGTAGAGGTTTTAAATATCTGGTAAGAAATTCAGATAATGGCTCAGTAAGGGATCCTATACCGAAACAATGGGTCTACCTGGTGGATGTAAAGGATCCTTATGTATCTTTGGCAAAAAATAAATGTATTGTCTTGCAGGATCAGTAATGACTAGGTGACTTAAGGTTTTAGTTGTTATTATTCCATTTTCAACTGCTGAGTCTAAAAGTTTTAATCTGTTGTATGAACATAAAGGTGGGGTCAGTGGCATCTTAGTATAATAACGGGCATCATCCAGTTGCTTGTGGGCCTCGATATCATAATCACTCCAATTCATAACCACCACTGCCCCACCTTTATCTGCATGTAAAATGACAAGTTCTTTATTTTGTACTAATTCTTTCAAACAAGATAAGTCATTCACCGTCATGTTATTTGGCATTGGTAAACAAGTGTTAGACGAAAAATGTAAATCACTAAGTACACTGCGTAAAAATAAATTAACCGAAGGATGCATCGGAGGTGTAAATGATGAAGCATGATACTTGAACGTATCCATTTGTGGTTGTTGTTCTTCCCCCTTATCCTGAAAAAACAATTTAAGGTTAATAAGTCTACAAAATGCAAATAAATCCTGTGCAAAAGTGTCTTCAGGCACAAAGAAACCAGGTATAAAAGATAGACCTTTATTCAATAAAGATGTTTGTTCAGGTGTTATTACAGTGCTAGAAATGTTACAAACATTATTGCCCATAGCATAATTCACTTGTTCGTTAGTACTTCCATAAGATTCTGTAGACTTGTAACCCTTTTTGTGTTTCCTGCCCCCTCTTTTCATTCCTTTCCCTGGATGTTCCCTAAAGGGGATGTATAATTAGTGCGTTTGGGTATGGGGGGCTCCATGGTGTGCTGTGTTTCTGTGTCAGTGCCTGATGATGTGTCATAATCAGTGGTATCAATATGACTGCCACGTCCTTTCAAAATGGAACGTGGACGTTTCCTTTTGGGACCTGATGTATTACTATTATGCAACTCCTGAAATCTGACATGTCTAGTATATTTGAAGGGTTGCCCCCTCTCATAATCAGACTGATCACGAGAAAATTTTTTAAGTTTCCTTTCCTTTAAATGATTATCAAAATTTAACAAATCTGAACTAAGTTTGGATAATGATGCAGAAAAAAATGTATCATTCTGATACTGATTACAATCCTCTATTAATTGTGACACCTTAGAAGTTTCTTTGTCTATACTCCTAGTATAATATTTAGACAAGGATTCAACAAACTTCATGGAGCATTCTTGTTGGATGGACAACCATTCAGTAGTTAAAATATCATCAGGATCAGAGACTAACGGTTGAATTTTGACCCTAAGGCCCCTTGGACTAATACCCTTAATCAAATATGCTTTGAGTAATTTGAGGTGCCAAACAAAAGATCTAAGTGTTTTCATATTTTTATTTAAATCACCAAATAGTTTTTCACATCGTTGTTCTGGCTTCATGGAATTAGTATTGCCTAATACTGCAGTAGCTTGGCCAATACCAAAGAGTGCAAGATCATCCTTATCGGATGATAGATCCAAAAACATCTTGTTTAGCTCCATTGATGATATAAAGTTAGTATAATAAAAAAGTTTTTTATAGCCACGCCCTGTTAATGAAAGAAATCAATAAACGGACAATAATGGCAATATATTAGTATATATCAAATTCTTCAAACAATTACCACGTCCAATACGGGACAATAATGGTAAAAAACACAATTTCTGATGAATAAACACTGTGACAGACCACCACACAGTACCAGATTTCCAAATAGGTCAAATGTTTGGCATCCAAATTGTGTTTGTATGTAGAAAAGTTGGTATAGTGATATAACCTTTAGAATAATATGTCTACATATATATATAGTCCAAGAGAAACTCAAGACCAAATTCAAAGAATATAATATAAAGCCAGTAGATCCTTGATAATATTAACAGCCCTAATGGAATGTATATACAGACCATAGAATAATATTAAGATGTAATCCTGGTAGCAAGCGAATTTGTTTAACAAAATATTTAACAGTTGTACTAATTCGAAGCACGCTGCTGTCCAAGCATAAAGAAAAAATCAAAACAGACCTTAACAAAATTATATGTATAGGTCATGTATAACTAGAATCTATGATAAAGCATAAGTATACATTCCTAAAAAATCATATAGATGTATACATGTAAAACATGCTTCAATAATGATCCCTATAGTTTCAATGAAATTACTGACAGAAATGCCCCACTGATATTTAAACATTCATACTATCTACAATACGTAATGAAATGAATGTAAAACATTTGCATCACCTAGATTACTAACATTAAGATTTGTATCCTAACAGAGTATTTAGACAACAGTTATAGTCAGCAACCATACAGCAAAAAATGTTTCCCAATAACCGTATGGCAGAGAGAACAGTGAAAACACATTTACATTAACAAATATAAGTATAAATTGGGCTAAAGTCAAAAACATAGGTAATATCCAATAATGTTCAAAAGAAGAATAGTGACGCTATTCATAAATGTCACTTAGTAGTGTTCAAACACAATAAACATATTTCCAATTCGAAGTTTGGTGTCCAACGACTTCGTAAACCCAACTGTCTATTCCTGGTTGTAGCAATATATCCAACAAAAATGTAGTAGAACACGTTAACGAACAATTCGTTCAAAATGTCCCCCAAACAGATATCCGTTCGTCACAATCACAAATGAACTTCAATTGCACACGTTAGTTGTTGTCGCCATTTATAATAAAAGTTCCCCATCAGTAAAACACTTCGTACGTCTAAAGTAAACACTGCCCCAAGTCGTTGAAGAGAATCGAATCCATTAGTTAGTATATCCTCACGAAAAAACGTTGGTAAGCACTCGCATCAACACAGCACATGTATAGTCATTGCCCATAGGTATATTAGGTTAACTCACCGAGAAATATTCAGAAATATTCAGAAAACCAGTCGTTGCACTTTCCTGACTTCAAAATATAATGTAGAGATAAACGATAGATCCAAACGAGAAAGCGATGTCTGAAAAATATATTGAATGAACAAGCCAGCCTTACAAGCGTGAACAGACACGCCAACACAGCACACCACGGATCCCCAGCAGGAAAGATAACCACGTGTAACAAAAATAAGTTCCCCTGCGCGTGAGAAGTTGCACGGCAAACAGCAAGTTCCAAAAAGAAAAAATTAAGCCAGCAACTGGTGAGCCATGAGAGCAAATAATTTATTTGACTTCTTAAGAGTACTGAAACTTCATAAAGCTTAATTCAGACAGACCAGTTTCGGCCTGGATATAACCTGGCCTTCTTCAGTGTATTATAGAAAAAAGCAAACAGAATAAAAGAAGCACTATATAGTGAAACAAAACATATGATTGGCTGACATTAGACATCCCAGTCATTAAACTCATGAATATGCATGATGTATTAGAAAATATTCAACATGAAAAGAATTTTTATATTTTTATATATTTCTTTCATAAATATTCATTAAGCCCTGGATTAAACAGGGCACCAAGTTTGGTTATCCATTTCTTTTCTTTCATATCAAGTTTAGCATGCCAACCAGATTTCTGACTTCGATCACCAATGAGTTTATCAATGATAATAAAATGAAACAAGAACATCTGAGTGACATCAAGTGTAAAAGGAACACAAATGCTCTATATAAACATACACTCAAACATCCAACAGCTAAATTTCATTTTATTATCATTGATAAACTCATTGGTGATCGAAGTCAGAAATCTGGTTGGCATGCTAAACTTGATATGAAAGAAAAGAAATGGATAACCAAACTTGGTGCCCTGTTTAATCCAGGGCTTAATGAATATTTATGAAAGAAATATATAAAAATATAAAAATTCTTTTCATGTTGAATATTTTCTAATACATCATGAATATTCATGAGTTTAATGACTGTGATGTCTAATGTCAGCCAATCATATGTTTTGTTTCACTATATAGTGCTTCTTTTATTCTGTTTGCTTTTTTCTATAATACACTGAAGAAGGCCAGGTTATATCCAGGCCGAAACCGGTCTGTCTGAATTAAGCTTTATGAAGTTTCAGTACTCTTAAGAAGTCAAATAAATTATTTGCTCTCATGGCTCACCAGTTGCTGGCTTAATTTTTTCTTTTTGGAACTTGCTGTTTGCCGTTCAACTTCTCACGCGCAGGGGAACTTATTTTTGTTACACGTGGTTATCTTTCCTGCTGGGGATCCGTGGTGTGCTGTGTTGGCGTGTCTGTTCACGCTTGTAAGGCTGGCTTGTTCATTCAATATATTTTTCAGACATCGCTTTCTCGTTTGGATCTATCGTTTATCTCTACATTATATTTTGAAGTCAGGAAAGTGCAACGACTGGTTTTCTGAATATTTCTCGGTGAGTTAACCTAATATACCTATGGGCAATGACTATACATGTGCTGTGTTGATGCGAGTGCTTACCAACGTTTTTTCGTGAGGATATACTAACTAATGGATTCGATTCTCTTCAACGACTTGGGGCAGTGTTTACTTTAGACGTACGAAGTGTTTTACTGATGGGGAACTTTTATTATAAATGGCGACAACAACTAACGTGTGCAATTGAAGTTCATTTGTGATTGTGACGAACGGATATCTGTTTGGGGGACATTTTGAACGAATTGTTCGTTAACGTGTTCTACTACATTTTTGTTGGATATATTGCTACAACCAGGAATAGACAGTTGGGTTTACGAAGTCGTCGGACACCAAACTTCGAATTGGAAATATGTTTATTGTGTTTGAACACTACTAAGTGACATTTATGAATAGCGTCACTATTCTTCTTTTGAACATTATTGGATATTACCTATGTTTTTGACTTTAGCCCAATTTATACTTATATTTGTTAACGTAAATGTGTTTTCACTGTTCTCTCTGCCATAGGGTTATTGGGAAACATTTTTTGCTGTATGGTTGCTGACTATAACTGTTGTCTAAATACTCTATTAGGATACAAATCTTAATGTTAGTAATCTAGGTGATGCAAATGTTTTACATTCATTTAATTACGTATTGTAGATAGTATGAATGTTTAAATATCAGTGGGGCATTTCTGTCAGTAATTTCATTGAAACTATAGGGATCATTATTGAAGCATGTTTTACATGTATACATCTATATGATTTTTTAGGAATGTATACTTATGCTTTATCATAGATTCTAGTTATACATGACCTATACATATAATTTTGTTAAGGTCTATTTTGATTTTTTCTTTATGCTTGGACAGCAGCGTGCTTCGAATTAGTACAACTGTTAAATATTTTGTTAAACAAATTCGCTTGCTACCAGGATTACATCTTAATATTATTCTATGGTCTGTATATACATTCCATTAGGGCTGTTAATATTATCAAGGACCTACTGGCTTTATATTATATTCTTTGAATTTGGTCTTGAGTTTCTCTTGGACTATATATATATGTAGACATATTATTCTAAAGGTTATATCACTATACCAACTTTTCTACATACAAACACAATTTGGATGCCAAACATTTGACCTATTTGGAAATCTGGTACTGTGTGGTGGTCTGTCACAGTGTTTATTCATCAGAAATTGTGTTTTTTACCATTATTGTCCCGTATTGGACGTGGTAATTGTTTGAAGAATTTGATATATACTAATATATTGCCATTATTGTCCGTTTATTGATTTCTTTCATTAACAGGGCGTTATAAAAACTTTTATTATACTAACTTTATATCATCAATGGAGCTAAACAAGATGTTTTTGGATCTATCATCTGATAAGGATGATCTTGCACTCTTTGGTATTGGCCAAACTACTGCAGTATTAGGCAATACTAATTCCATGAAGCCAGAACAACGATGTGAAAAACTATTTGGTGATTTAAATAAAAATATGAAAACACTTAGATCTTTTGTTTGGCACCTCAAATTACTCAAAGCATATTTGATTAAGGGTATTAGTCCAAGGGGCCTTAGGGTCAAAATTCAACCGTTAGTCTCTGATCCTGATGATATTTTAACTACTGAATGGTTGTCCATCCAACAAGAATGCTCCATGAAGTTTGTTGAATCCTTGTCTAAATATTATACTAGGAGTATAGACAAAGAAACTTCTAAGGTGTCACAATTAATAGAGGATTGTAATCAGTATCAGAATGATACATTTTTTCTGCATCATTATCCAAACTTAGTTCAGATTTGTTAAATTTGATAATCATTTAAAGGAAAGGAAACTTAAAAAATTTTCGTGATCAGTCTGATTATGAGAGGGGCAACCCTTCAAATATACTAGACATGTCAGATTTCAGGAGTTGCATAATAGTAATACATCAGGTCCCAAAGGAAACGCCCACGCTCCATTTTGAAAGGACGTGTGTCATATTGATACCACTGATTATGACACATCATCAGGCACTGACACAGAAACACAGCACACCATGGAGCCCCCATACCCAAACGCATCTAATTATACATCCCCTTTAGGGAACATCCAGGAAAGGAAGGAAAGAGGGGCAGGAAACACAAAAGGGTTACAAGTCTACAGAATCTTATGGAAGTACTAACTAACAAGTGAATTATGCTATGGGCAATAATGTTTGTAACATTTCTAGCACTGTAATAACACCTGAACAAACATCTTTATTGAATAAAGGTCTATCTTTTATACCTGGTTTCTTTGTGCCTGAAGACACTTTTGCACAGGATTTATTTGCATTTTGTAGACTTATTAACCTTAAATTGTTTTTTCAGGATAAGGGGGAAGAACAACAACCACAAATGGATACGTTCAAGTATCATGCTTCATCATTTACACCTCCGATGCATCCTTCGTTAATTTATTTTACGCAGTGTACTTAGTGATTTACATTTTTCGTCTAACACTTGTTTACCAATGACAAATAACATGACGGTGAATGACTTATCTTGTTTGAAAGAATTAGTACAAAATAAAGAACTTGTCATTTTACATGCAGATAAAGGTGGGGCAGTGGTGGTTATGAATTGGAGTGATTATGATATCGAGGCCCACAAGCAACTGGATGATGCCCGTTATTATACTAAGATGCCACTGGACCCCACCTTTATGTTCATACAACAGATTAAAAACTTTTTAGACTCAGCAGTTGAAAATGGAATAATAACAACTAAAACCTTAAGTCACCTAGTCATTACTGATCCTGCAAGACAATACATTTATTTTTTGCCAAAGATATATAAGGATCCTTACATCCACCAGGTAGACCCATTGTTTCGGTATAGGATCCTTACTGAGCCATTATCTGAATTTCTTACCAGATATTTAAAACCTCTACTTTCATGTGTTAGATCAAGGTTACAGGATACCACCCAATTTTTAGGCATTATTGATGATATGCAGATAGAAGGAATTGGTTGTTATGTACATTGGATGTAAGCTCACTATATACTAACATCCTCACTGGGCTGGTCTTGATGCCATTGAATATTGGCTTCAAAAATCAAACATCTACCAACCTGGTTTCAACACCTTTCTGATTAACCTCACCGAACATGTACTTACAAAGAATGTATTTTTTTATGATAAGGAATGTTTCTTACAGATTAAAGGTACAGCAATGGGGGCATCCTTTGCCCCGATATATGCTGATTTATTCATGGCATACATTGAGGAGATTTTGATCTATGATGACACCCATAATTTGTTTTTGCCTGAGATTGATATCTGGCGGAGATATTTGGATGACTGTTGGATGGTATGGAGATCTGACATTGAATATCTTAATGAATTTATGCAGTACTTAAATGATAACAAATGGGGTATACACTTCACTATTACATATGACCTGAACCTCATAACTTTCTATGATGTTCTGGTCACAAGAAAACAGGACAATACTTTGAATACTGAAGTATAGAAAATTTCCTCAATATAACACTTTACCCATGCCTCCAGCTATCATCCAAAACACATAGCCAGGAACATTCCCAAATCACAGTTTATTAGATTGAGACGCAACTGCTCGGATGAGGTTAGCTTTAAACAACATTCTCAGGATCTATACAATAGATTTATCAGTAGGGCTACAACTCAGGATATGTTACTATATGAAAAATCATGCTTTAGAGCTTACGTAGGCAAGATTTATTGACCTATAAGAAAAAATCTATGCCCAAAAACATATTACGCTTTACTACCACATTTGGCAGAAATACTAATGGCTTTATGAATATCATTAAGGACAATTGGAATATACTGAAGGCAGATGGTAATATTAACAGGTTATTACCTTAATGTATGTTCCTTCTCATTCAGAAAAGGAAAGAATCTAGCAGGACATTTTAATCACTATAAACATCATTCTGACTCCATGCTACCTCATTTGTATCAGACTACAATTTTGGGTGATAAACTCATTGGCTGTTTTCCTTGTGGACATTGTGGCAATTGTAAACATATTTTGAAATCCAAGGAATTTAGTAGTAAAAATAGCAGCATAGTATATGATGTAATTCTTTGCCAACTCTAATACTGACTGGGCTATTTACATGGCTTGCAGCTGCCATTCTTTTTATATTGGTCAAACTTCCAGGCCTTTCAGGCTACGTATGTCAGAACATCTGAGTGACATCAAGTGTAAAAGGAACACAAATGCTCTATATAAACATACACTCAAACATCAACAGCTAAATTTCATTTTATTATCATTGATAAACTCATTGGTGATCGAAGTCAGAAATCTGGTTGGCATGCTAAACTTGATATGAAAGAAAAGAAATGGATAACCAAACTTGGTGCCCTGTTTAATCCAGGGCTTAAAATTAGTCTCTGATCCTGATGATATTTTAACTACTGAATGGTTGTCCATCCAACAAGAATGCTCCATGAAGTTTGTTGAATCCTTGTCTAAATATTATACTAGGAGTATAGACAAAGAAACTTCTAAGGTGTCACAATTAATAGAGGATTGTAATCAGTATCAGAATGATACATTTTTTTCTGCATCATTATCCAAACTTAGTTCAGATTTGTTAAATTTTGATAATCATTTAAAGGAAAGGAAACTTAAAAAATTTTCTCGTGATCAGTCTGATTATGAGAGGGGGCA
The DNA here is from genome assembly GCF_019279795.1 of Protopterus annectens. Lineage (NCBI taxonomy): Eukaryota > Metazoa > Chordata > Ceratodontiformes > Protopteridae > Protopterus > Protopterus annectens. The sequence goes on from NC_056743.1 coordinate 1,067,813,746, forward strand.
ACCCTTCAAATATACTAGACATGTCAGATTTCAGGAGTTGCATAATAGTAATACATCAGGTCCCAAAAGGAAACGTCCACGTTCCATTTTGAAAGGACGTGGCAGTCATATTGATACCACTGATTATGACACATCATCAGGCACTGACACAGAAACACAGCACACCATGGAGCCCCCCATACCCAAACGCACTAATTATACATCCCCTTTAGGGAACATCCAGGGAAAGGAAGGAAAAGAGGGGGCAGGAAACACAAAAAGGGTTACAAGTCTACAGAATCTTATGGAAGTACTAACGAACAAGTGAATTATGCTATGGGCAATAATGTTTGTAACATTTCTAGCACTGTAATAACACCTGAACAAACATCTTTATTGAATAAAGGTCTATCTTTTATACCTGGTTTCTTTGTGCCTGAAGACACTTTTGCACAGGATTTATTTGCATTTTGTAGACTTATTAACCTTAAATTGTTTTTTCAGGATAAGGGGGAAGAACAACAACCACAAATGGATACGTTCAAGTATCATGCTTCATCATTTACACCTCCGATGCATCCTTCGGTTAATTTATTTTTACGCAGTGTACTTAGTGATTTACATTTTTCGTCTAACACTTGTTTACCAATGACAAATAACATGACGGTGAATGACTTATCTTGTTTGAAAGAATTAGTACAAAATAAAGAACTTGTCATTTTACATGCAGATAAAGGTGGGGCAGTGGTGGTTATGAATTGGAGTGATTATGATATCGAGGCCCACAAGCAACTGGATGATGCCCGTTATTATACTAAGATGCCACTGGACCCCACCTTTATGTTCATACAACAGATTAAAAACTTTTTAGACTCAGCAGTTGAAAATGGAATAATAACAACTAAAACCTTAAGTCACCTAGTCATTACTGATCCTGCAAGACAATACATTTATTTTTTGCCAAAGATATATAAGGATCCTTTACATCCACCAGGTAGACCCATTGTTTCGGGTATAGGATCCCTTACTGAGCCATTATCTGAATTTCTTACCAGATATTTAAAACCTCTACTTTCATGTGTTAGATCAAGGTTACAGGATACCACCCAATTTTTAGGCATTATTGATGATATGCAGATAGAAGGGAATTGGTTGTTATGTACATTGGATGTAAGCTCACTATATACTAACATCCCTCATTGGGCTGGTCTTGATGCCATTGAATATTGGCTTCAAAAATCAAACATCTACCAACCTGGTTTCAACACCTTTCTGATTAACCTCACCGAACATGTACTTACAAAGAATGTATTTTTTTATGATAAGGAATGTTTCTTACAGATTAAAGGTACAGCAATGGGGGCATCCTTTGCCCCGATATATGCTGATTTATTCATGGCATACATTGAGGAGATTTTGATCTATGATGACACCCATAATTTGTTTTGCCTGAGATTGATATCTGGCGGAGATATTTGGATGACTGTTGGATGGTATGGAGATCTGACATTGAATATCTTAATGAATTTATGCAGTACTTAAATGATAACAAATGGGGTATACACTTCACTATTACATATGACCTGAACTCCATAACTTTTTTGGATGTTCTGGTCACAAGAAATCAGGACAATACTTTGAATACTGAAGTATATAGAAAATTTCCTCAATATAACACTTTACTCCATGCCTCCAGCTATCATCCAAAACACATAGCCAGGAACATTCCCAAATCACAGTTTATTAGATTGAGACGCAACTGCTCGGATGAGGTTAGCTTTAAACAACATTCTCAGGATCTATACAATAGATTTATCAGTAGGGGCTACAACTCAGGATATGTTACTATGGCGAAAAATCATGCTTTGGGCTTACGTAGGCAAGATTTATTGACCTATAAGAAAAAATCTATGCCCAAAAACATATTACGCTTTACTACCACATTTGGCAGAAATACTAATGGCTTTATGAATATCATTAAGGACAATTGGAATATACTGAAGGCGGATGGTAATATTAACAGGTTATTACCCAATGTATGTTCCTTCTCATTCAGAAAAGGAAAGAATCTAGCAGGACATTTCAATCACTATAAACATCATTCTGACTCTATGCTACCTCATTTGTATCAGACTACAATTTTGGGTGATAAACTCATTGGCTGTTTTCCTTGTGGACATTGTGGCAATTGTAAACATATTTTGAAATCCAAGGAATTTAGTAGTAAAAATAGCAGCATAGTATATGATATGCAATTCTTTGCCAACTCTAATACTGACTGGGCTATTTACATGGCTTGTTGCAGCTGCCATTCTTTTTATATTGGTCAAACTTCCAGGCCTTTCAGGCTACGTATGTCAGAACATCTGAGTGACATCAAGTGTAAAAGGAACACAAATGCTCTATATAAACATACACTCAAACATCCAACAGCTAAATTTCATTTTATTATCATTGATAAACTCATTGGTGATCGAAGTCAGAAATCTGGTTGGCATGCTAAACTTGATATGAAAGAAAAGAAATGGATAACCAAACTTGGTGCCCTGTTTAATCCAGGGCTTAATGAATATTTATGAAAGAAATATATAAAAATATAAAAATTCTTTTCATGTTGAATATTTTCTAATACATCATGAATATTCATGAGTTTAATGACTGTGATGTCTAATGTCAGCCAATCATATGTTTTGTTTCATAGTGCTTCTTTTATTCTGTTTGCTTTTTTCTATAATACACTGAAGAAGGCCAGGTTATATCCAGGCCGAAACCGGTCTGTCTGAATTAAGCTTTATGAAGTTTCAGTACTCTTAAGAAGTCAAATAAATTATTTGCTCTCATGGCTCACCAGTTGCTGGCTTAATTTTTTCTTTTTATAAACAAAATGAGACCACAATAAATCATTACAAAAACTTTTCCCACATTTAATGTGACCTACAACCTGTACAATTAAATTGAAAAACAAATCTGTTAGGGGTAAAAATATAAAAAATAAAAAAAGTACAGTAAGTTGGTTGCACAAGTGTGCACACCCTTAAACTAATTTTCTTAAAGCACCTTTTGATTTAATTACAACATTTCATCTTCTTGGGTAGGAGTCTTATCAGTATGGCACATCTTGACTTGGCAATATTTGCCCACTCTTCCTTGCTAAAACGCTCCAAATCTGTCAGATTGCAAGGGCATATCTTGTGCACAGCCTTCTTCAGGTCAACCCACAGCTTTTCCATTGGATTTAGGTCTGAGCTCTGGCTGGACTATTCCAAAACTTTAATTTTCTTCTGGTGAAGCCATTCTTTTGTTGATTTGGATGTATGCTTAGGGTCATTGTCGTGCTGAAAGGTGAAATACCTCCTCATCTTCAGCTTTCTAGCAAACGCCTGAAGGTTTTGGGCCAAAAGTGACTCCACTTGACTAAAGTCCCAGTTCCAGCTGAAGAAAAGCAACCCCAAATCATGATACAGCCACCACCATGCTTCACTGTGGGGATGGTGTTCTTTTGGTGATATGAAGTGTTGCTTTTGCGCCAAAAGTACCTTTTGGAATTGTGGCCGAAAAGTTCAACCCTAGTCTCATCAGACCATAAAACATTTTCCTTCATGCTTTTAGGAGACTTTATGTATTGTTTTGCAAATTTTAGCCAAGCCTGGATGTTTTTCTGTGTAAGAAAAGGCTTCCTTCTTGCAACCCTACCCCATAGTCCAGACATATGGAGAGTACAGGAGACTGTTGTCACATGTAGTACACAACCAGTTGTTGTGTCTTTTGGCTTTTCCCGGTTAGGGGTCACCACAGCGGAACTCCAGTCCGCTAATAATTGGCAGTAGATTTTTACATGCCAAGTTGCCAGCCCTGATGCACAACCTTCAATGAAGGTACGCCCATTCATGCATGTCTCCACACAGAAGACGCTTTAGCTGAGAATCAAACAGGACAACGTCTTACTGTGAGGAGACAACGCTACCGCAGCACCACTGCCTGAAATTCCTGCAGCTCCTTCAGTGTTGCTGTAGGTCTCTTGGCAGCCATCCTTACCAGTTTTTGTTTTGTCTTTTCATCAATACTGAAGGGACTTCCAGTTCTTTGCAGCCTCACTGTTGTCCCATATTTTTTCCACTTTTTGATGACTGTCTTCACCTTGTTCCATGGTACATCCAATGCTGTAGAAATTTTTTTGTACCCTTTTCCTGACTGATACCTTTCAACAATGAGATCCCTTTGATGCTTTGTAAGCTCTCTCTGAACCATGGCTTTTGCTGCAGCAGGCAAATGAGTAAATGTCAGGAAAATCCTACTAGGACAGCCGAACTTTATTTGGGGTTATTCAGAGTCTCTTTAATTGATGGCAGGTGTGTATGCAAGAAGACTGAATGCTATAATTAAATCAAAAGGTCCTTCAACAAAGTATTAGTTTAAGGGTGTGCACACTTATGCAACCAGCTTATTGCATGTTTTTTTTATTTTTATATTTTTCCCCTAACAGATTTGCTTTTCAATTGAATTGTACAGGTTATAGGTCACATTAAAGGTGGGAAAAGTTTTGCAATGATTTATTGTGGTCTCATTTTTTTATATCACAGAAACCTGGCATTTTAACCGGGGTGTGTAGACTTTTCATATCCACTGTACGAATGAGTGCGCAGAGAAACACAACTGGGCAGTAGTATCTGATGAAATTGCCAGTTATCATGAGGAGGAAACAAGGAGGGGGAGAAGACCCTCTCATGAATGACTACCTGTTCAGTGCCTGACTTTTATCCCCAGTGAGAAATTAATGGGGCTGGTAGGTTGCCTCTGCAGTCAGAGAAAAATGGGCTATAAGATTGCACTTAGGCTAGAGAATGACTGCACTGCCTCTTGCCCCAGAAGGTAAATGAGTGGGTCAAGTAGATGCTGGGGAGGCATGAGATGGCTAGTGGTGAATGATACAAAATAAAATAACATTATTCATGTTTCATGTTTTTAATTCAGTCTAATGGCAATGTTTAAAATTACTGTGCAATCACAAGGAGTTTTAAAGATTCAAAATGAATACTGCTGTTAAAACTAAAATAGCAAAACAACTAGTAGGTTTTAGGCTTTCAAAACTCTTTCAACTGAATATTTTTTTATATATTTGTTAACGTGGTAAGCTGACAGGACACAAGTACTCCCTTTCAGGTACGAACCAAAAGCACTGACTGTTAAGTGACCTGCTCAAAGGCACACATTAGGCAAAAAGAGGTTGGTGGGAATTAAACTATGTAACCTTGGTTACAGGAAGCAACTAATTAGTGGTCCAGAGCATTAATCCTCTGCAATAACTGCCAGCCTTTGCCTTTAGAATGTTTTAAATATTATTTTAGAAATATTTTCTGAACTTGTAAAACATCTTTAGTCTGAATGATACATTTTATACTTCAAATGATATATATATATATATATATATGTATATGTATATATATATATATATATATATATATATGTATATATATATATATATATATATATACATACACACACACACACACACACACACACACACACACATTCATTTAAAGTTTTACTTACTTGTTTATGTGTGCGTATGTAAGTGTATTTAATATATGACTGTACAGGATGTCATCAGTTCCACTTTTGTTGGGATATATTCCAATAAAAACTAACCATCAAACCCTGAGCCATAGAATTAACTACAAAAATCTGATTTTGCTGGTGGTCAAGCCGTCCTGCACCTGCCATTCTGTTGCATCTCTAAATATACTAATTTCAAGACTGCACAACAGTCTGGAAGCTTTTCTCACTGTTACAAATGCAAACGTTTCTACAAAATGGGAACTCACTGAAGTAGACTTGGCAATTCCGCTTTTGTGTGTGTGTGTCTACATGTAGACAGTACCTTATTTCATCATTTAAGAGTCCATTTATTTAGACAGATAACAGAAAAAAGCAAACCAGGTTTCACTCCCTGTGAAACTCTTTCAGTGCATAATTTCAACCAATGCAGACCCAGTATTTATACTTCAAAAGATGGAAAGATAAACAAAAGACAAATATTTCATATATTCAAACAATCTGAATATTCAAGTAAACTTCTGTCATTTTCCATCAAAACAATTGAATTATTATTTCACAATTAAAATTCAATGATAAATTCTTCTTAGATAAGTAATACAAAATATATGAATTTATCACCATCTGGTGATTAAACTGTAAAATGTATGCCATTAGCAAATGGGTTATAAAATATCTGGAAGATGCTTTTGAAATAATTCATTGTCTGATCTAAACTTTAATAAGATCTCATTTAACCCTGGCAGACGTAAAGCCCTCAGGCTAATGATCTGCATAGCTCCCTTTTTATGGAGCCTATCTGTGTATCTCAAAAGCTTGTCCCTCTTAGCTTCTTGTGCTCATGAATAGGCCTGTTGTATCACCACATTCTTATACACCATATTTAAAAATCTAGCATAAAGATTATCAGCCAGTTTTAAAACATCTTCTTCATTATTACAAATCATTTTACTTTGCAAGAATTGTGATTGGGGATGTTCTTAGCTACAAACTGTAGGCTTATAGTTATCAGTAAGGAACTTTTCAAAAATGTTTTACAATACAAAGTAGTCTTTCCTGATCCATCAATAAGCTTGATAAATATTATGTCCAAATAATCACTGTGAATAGATTATATTTAGCAGTAAATATCAAACCCAAATAATTAGTATTAAGATATTTAACAAAGGCTTGTAGCACTCCCATCTCACCATTCCAAAGAAGCAAACAGTAACTGAGGAATATCCTTAATGTTTGTAATAAAAGCACTGTTAACTTAATCATACATATAATGGTGTTTAAAAAAAAGCAGAAACTTGAATATATACAGGTAAAAGGAGCCCTCACAGTTGTCCCATGTAGTTGCAAATAGTATTTATTGTCATATTGAAAAACATTATTTTTTTATACCAAACACAATAAATCCAGCAAGAAACTAATAAAATCTGTCAGGTAAAGCTTGCTAGCTTCTAATAAAAAAATGGATAGCCATGGCCTCAGCATCATGAGGAATTGAGATGTACAAACTCTTCACAACCAAAGTACAAAGAAATCTTGAATACTAAGTGTGTATCTGTTTCATAAGTGAAACAAATTCAGTAGTCCATTTCACACTATAACGGAGTAAGGCTAACAAAAGGTTTAAATAAAACTTTAGGTATTCACAGACTGGCTCAGTTAAAGAGCCCTCTCCAGCCACAGTGAGTCATCCAAGTATTGGATGCATTTCTTTATTTACCTTAGGCAAAAGAATCATTAGATAAAAGATAGAATAATTTTCTACATGGTTAATAAACCATCAGTAGATTAATCCAGACTCAACAAAACAGCATTAACAAATTAGGTCTTGATTAAATGCCACTTGGATTAATACACACACACACACACACACACACACACACACACACACACACACACACACACACACAAGTGTACATATACACAGATGTATATCTATCTACTGTATGTGTGTGTGTATATATATATATATATATATATATATATATATATATATATATATATATATACATATATATATATAGGGCTTGCCACTCTGCTTATATGTAGGGTCCGCGTGTGTGTTTGTTTTGTTGTGTTGGTTTGTAGTATAGGGAGGAAGGTGTATGTGTGATTGTTTGTTTGTGGGCAGTCGCGATTTTAAATTTTGCGCTTTTGGGGTTTTGGGTTTTGAAGTTTTCGGCTTTACAATCTCGAGATACTGAATTTCGATATTTCAGTATTTCTGGATTGTAAAGTGAAACCGTCTACATATATATGTATGCACACACACGTGTGTGTGTGTGTGTGTGTGTGTGTGTGTGTGTGTGTGTGTGTGTGTGTATATGTATATGTATTAGTGAAATGTACATAGAAAATGGGGAATACACTTTTAAATGTAAAATCTAAAGAAAACACTTGTCCTGCTTGAGAGTGAAAAACACAAAATAAGCCAAAGGAAACGCATGCACTTTTATCCTTTACATCACAGACTTCTTTAGAAATTACAGGAACACTAAAATATGAATTATATACAGAAAAGATCACAACTTTTAAACATGTTATAAAAGAGCCAGTGGCTGTTTGCCATGTACAGAATCACAATCTTGCTGATTTCATTTTTAAAACACTTTTTATATTTTTAACATCATTCAATCTACCAACAAAGTTTCCTCCTAAGCTTAGCTGCCAATGTAATTCTTTGATCTCCAGTATACTGTTTGTCACCCTTTAGGCTATATTATTTCACATACTCAATAACAAAAAAAGAAACATTTTTAAAGTTATGACATTGAGATGAATGCATAAAAATAGCATTTTTCTCTCTTGAGAGCTAGTGTGTGTTTGTGGAAACAGCCATCTTTTTAACAGTCTTGCCAACATAAAATGAATTGCAGGAGTGACAAAGTGCAACATAAACTACTCCTACATTATTGCAGTTGAAATTAACTTTTCCACGATGGTCTTACCATAGTTTTTGATTATCAGCTAAGGGCTATTTAACACATACTTGCAGAAACCATAGAGGAATGTTCCTAGTTTAATACTGGGGTTGTGGCCAGTGTCATTTATTAAGTCTTCCTTGTCCCTTTCAAAAATGGCCTTTAAAATTGGCATTCCTTCTGTAAACAAAGCTGGGTCTTGATTCCTAGGTCAGGATACCTGACAACATTTTTCAGTTGCTGGTAAGAACTTATTTTATATGTTACTGTCCAGTGTTCTCCAGGCAGAAAGAACTGTTGGGATCATTAATGTTTTGACTGGTAATAGTTTCCTCGATGTGAACTCCAATTAGAATAGGTGCATAGTTTGTGTCCCCTTCTTTTCAGTGTGCTCCAATATTTCATCTGTCATGTTTACAGAACATTTTCTTTAGCAGTTCTAGCGCTTCCAAAAATAACTTGCTCATTTTGAGTCTTGATATGCACACATTCTGACTTTAGACTATATCAACTTAATGAAGTCACAGCTTTTTGCATGTAAGTATTACTAAAGGTGGATTTCCTGTATACCCCAGAGTTTATTTCATTCTTCCTATGGTCCACATTAATAGAGATATATTGTCATTGGGCAACTCTTTAGAAAGATTTGGGTATGGTGTGGTATTGCTTAAGTGTGTAATAAAGTTATTCAATTCCTTTTCTTCCCTATGTCATATGAAAACCAAATCATTAAAATATCTAAAGTACACCAATATGTTTGACAGTGTGAACACCAGTAAATACAGTTGGTTTCCCAAACATTCAAGAACAAGTTGGAGAAAGTGGGAACTGACTCAGCATCTCCATCAATACTCCCCATGTTTAATGATAAACTTTGTTGTTAAACATGAAGTACTTGGGAAGCCGACTCAGCGCCCCCATCAATATTCCCCATGTTTAATGATAAACTTTGTTGTTAAACATGAAGTAGTTGTTACTTAACACTATAAAAATTCACAAATGACACAGTTTAATAATGCTTTAAAATTTATACATGTGAGAAAGTGTCTAATAGCTTAATCTTCTTCTTCCTAGGGGATGACCGTATATAAATCTTTGCTATATAATATAATGAGCCAACGGTAATTTTCATAATGCGCATATTTAAGTTGCTCCAAAAAGTGGTTTTCTTTTTCTTACTTCATAAATAAGGATTGAAACTCATTTGTATGGCTACACGGAGGTTTTCTTGTCAATCGAGTGGAGTTGTTTATATCTTAGGTTGTGATTGTTCACCTAAGAAATGGTATATGGGACAGACTAAGAGAAAATTTAAAAAACGTATTCTGGAGCATATGGGGGACATCAAACATAGGAGATTAGATAGTCCAGTTGCACTTCATTTCTGTTCAAAATCATGCAGGCTCAGATTCTTCCTTATTTTTTAGTGTGTTGGCGATGCCTTCACGTCAGTATGGGGAAACTTACTATAGAAAATTATTCGCCTAGGAAACCAGGTTCATCATCAACTATAACGCTTTATTTCCTTCAGGTCTTAACCTGGAGGTGAATATTAATATATGAAGTTGATATTGATAAAGTAAAGCAAATTAGATCTATTGTGTTTTTTACAGGGGTTTGTCCGATTTGAAGCATGTAGTTAAATATATAATATACATACTGACTTTAAGTTTTAGTCAATGTAGTGTATATGTACAAAAAATGGCTGGGAAATGAGTTTACAATCATTTTTTAATGGTTTAAAGTCACTTTAAATGCAAAGGGTTTGTGCAGTTTGTATAATTGGTTAGCATCATGTGATTTAGTATAAATAATGTGCTGTTGGTGCAATACTTTATCCCTTGAAGGCTTTTTAGCCGAGGTACCAGGAGACACCAGTAAAGTTTGCTTGCATTTTACTTTTGAGAGTTTCATAAATAAGGAGCCTGACTGTTAAAATTGTTAAAGGTTTTGTTTTGAAATACTTGGCTGACACTATAGGTCTGAAGGGGGCTCTTCTCTGGATTTCTGTATGTTAGGAAGTCCAAAAAATGTTGATAGGATTGTTTACCACCAAAATATTATTACAGATCCACAGGAAATCTGTTAGTATGCAAAAGATCAAACAGTTGACAGTCAAGCCTTTTTTATGCATTGTTAACATCATATAACATGTTCATCATATCGACCCCTGCTGCAGTAGTCCTAGCTATATGGGTTATATCCTGCCAAGAATATAACAGATAGACTGCTTCCAAAGCTTTAGGACACCTTCCATATGCTCAAGCTATCAACCAGCTTGAGCTGAGCTAACTAAATGACAAGTTTGGGCATCAAACCCTTCAGAGCTTTACTGTCACAGAAGAGTACACTCTTCTGAGGCTTTAGATGAGCAATGGTTGGCTTGTGCTGCTCCTTTACTGGGCAGATAAGCTCCCTTTGGGGAAAAAAAACTTCCCTTCAGTTATTTCTTGTTGATTATTCATACTCTCCTCTGTTGGAGTCCCCTTAAAAGGCAAGGGAGAAACACTCTTGTTGGTCCTGGGAGAGGGAACAGGGAAAGCTTCCTTTTTGCCAGAATGCTGTGCCCACCCCTGGAGAATCTACTGCTGCCATTTATAACACAATTGACTGCATTTTTCTGTCAAAAAATAAACAGAAAACTAAACATATATCTGCTCCTCATCAAATTTCCTTAGACAGGAGCATTTTACTGGGTCTGGCTCGGGCCTTTATTCAGGCTTTTGATCTTTCTTGTTTATTGCCTTCTGGTAAAAGAAATCCTCATTTCCAGAAGAGACCTGGACAGGAAGATGAAGGAACAGGTGCAGGTTTTCTCCTAAGATTTTCTGATTCAGAGGAGACCTCAGTTTCTGATTCTCTCTTTGAGGTTCCTCCCTCTTTTAGACTATTTCCAGAGTGTGCCAGTATTTTCTCTAGGATCGCACTGAAGTTTTGCATTCCCTCAGAAAATTTTATGAGGTCTTACAGAAGGAATTTCCTGAAACGTCACCATTTCCTCTAGTTCTGTCACCTTTAGAAGATATGGGTATGTCTGCCTGTATTTTTCATGATAGCCAGCCTGCTGCCCTAAAAAGGTAGATAGAATATATAAAGTTCCTCACTATACGTTTTTATACATTATTCCCAAACCTGACCCAGCAGCTACAGCTTCGGTTAATCCTACTGCTGCTAAACATTTAACTAATTCCTATCATACTCTTTCTGATAAGGATGAGAAGGTTATTTATTGCTACAGGAAATAGTGTACGCTTCTGCAACTTTGATTTTCAGAATTTTGAACTGTCAGGCTCACATGTTAATGTTTGTTGTGACTAATTTTGAAAATATGAGGAATATTTGGTCTTTTGTTTCTTCTTGTGAGGAAACATCAGCTTTAAATTATTTAGTGTCTTCTAGTGTACTAGTCAAAGCTTATGACTCAGTTGATTCTTCCAGGACTATGGGCTCTAGTACTATTTTAAGAGTGTTGCATGCTTCATTCTCAGAACCTTCCAAGAGGATGTGAATAATGAGATTTTATTTTCTCTTTTGGATAGTGTAAGATTAGATTTTGACTTCTTCATGCAGTATTGTGTACTTTACCGTAATTAGCTGGAAACACTGTATGCCATGAGACTGAGAAACAAAAGTCTTAATTACCCATGCTCGTGCTTCAGTAGTTGTCAGTCTCTCCCTTATGAACCTAGTCCTGTGCACTGCTCAGCATGAATTCCCCAAACACTCATTTAATAAGGTTTTATTAGATGTTCACAATATCCAAATTACTGTCTCCATTAACAGTTCTGATAAACAATTCAAGTTGCTGTACATCATTCTGATTGTCATGAACAACGTAGACTGACCTAGTCTCTAGATGACCTGTTTTCTGTACTCATGCTCTAGACATCTTCTCTGAAGTAACAGGTCGAATGAACTTACTAACCTTAACTGCCTGCTATCCTGCACACGGCATATTATATTTTCCTTTTCAGTAATTTTCCTCTGTTGACTATATCCACCCCCTAATCATTGATCCTTAGACTACGTCTTGTTTTTAGCTTAACTTATCTCTTGATTCTTTCCTTGAGAAAAGAATATAACAAGTACTCTCTGCAATCTTCCCTTGACAAACTGTTATTTCAGCAAGGTCAACATTCAGTGGAAGATTCTTTGTTTTTGCTTTCTAAAATGTATGCATAAATAAAACACCATTTCGTAACCAGCACGGTCAGTGAAAGATTCTTTGTTTCTACTTTCTAAAATGTATGCATAAATGAAACACCATTTCTAGCTTATTTTATTCTTTAGCCTGTCTGTCTGTAAAATAAGTATGATGAACTGTAAGCTAAATCAGGGAAGTCTAAGATTTTCTGCCCTCCTTTTTCTAATTTTCTATGGGATTCTCTAACATCTCATCTGATTTTGGCATAATGATAAGGGTCTTCCAAAAAGAATTCAGAAACTCCCAAAGCCAAGGAAGTCCAACTAGCCAGTTTGACTATTTAAGGAACTTTTGTTCCCCCCTTCCATCCTTGCGGTCCCTTTTCCTTTCCAGAAAGTCTGAGTCTCCATTTTTCTCTTTGTCAACATATAATGTCAGACAAATGGGGTTTTAAAGGTCATTCACCAAGGTTATAGATGGCAATGAGAGGATATTCCACATTGCTAGGTTATTCCTCATGCACTAGACCAGACTCATTTATTTCTTCCTGCCCTTCATTGCATGCTGTTCTAGAAAGTGAAAGAACCAGTCCCTCCTTCCTAAGATGAAAGAGTTTTTTTTTTCAAGAATGTTTTTAGTGCCAAAGAAATAAGGTGTTTGGAGACCAGTTCTGGATCTTCTTAGACCTGTTTGTGATGGTGCAGAGCCTAACTTCAAAATGTCATTTCACAATTCTTACCTCTTTTTCCTCATTCAAGTTTCCTGGTCACTCTACATTTAAAAGATGCTTATCATCTCATTACTTTTTGTGCAGACTTCAGGTGTTTCCTAAGGTTTGTGTGTTTGGATCACTTTATCAGTTCTCTGCTTTACCCTTTGGACTATCCACTGCACTAAGAGTGTTCCCTAAGTGGCTAGCACCAGTTAAAGTTTGTTACAGGCAGCAATGCATCCATACTCGTTTTTCCATACTTACATGACTTGATTATCTTTGCACAGTTTTTTCAGAGAGTCAGGAATCTCTCACTTTGGCAAGAGATCTCTTACACAAGCTAGGATTCCAGGACCAATAGCTTTAAGCACTATGTAATCTAGTCTGTATAATTAGATATACATAGGTTCTAAGCTCACAGCTGTCAGCTTGTGTGGGTGTGTGCATAGTCAGATGAGCATGAGCCCAGGCCCTGCTGACCTCATTCAAATAGCATTAAGGAGATACTTTGGGGTTGGGACCAAAATGGTTAAGGTATTTACATCACAAACACAAAGTATAAGGTTTGATTCTCACTTTGGGGAAATTGGCTAGGCCTAAAATGACCCATGAGGGCAGCTAGCCTAGCACTAACATATGAACCTATGAAGAGAATATTCAAAGGTGATTTTGACTCCTTCAAGCAGTATTGTGTTCTTGGGGTATCAGTTGAGCACCTCAGTTCAAAGAGCTTTTCTTCCATAGGAAGAAAAATAGATCTACAACTAGATCAGTTTTTAAAGTTTTACACTCAAACTTCAGTCACTGCAAGAGAATACCTCAGGATTTTTTTCTCATGCTATCTATGATTCTTTTATGTTCATAGGTAACTGCTAGGCTAGCTGTCCTTGTGGGCCATTTTAAGCCTAGTTGGTTTCCCTTATTGTGCTCAAAACAACCTATCATAATTGACTTCCAAGATGGCTGCACACTGAGTAACAGCTTAATCTCAGCATGAAAACAGAAACTCAGAAAAAAGAGAGCCAGTGAACCTGTCTTTCTGAATAAAATTCAGATACTGCCTAGAAAGTGCACTGCTTGGATGCCAGCAAAGAAGAAATTTAGAGAACCTAAAAGAAAATCAATCACACAAGGTGAAGAGAAAACACTGGCTGGGAAGAATCCTGCAGCTGTTTGGCATAAAGCAGTTCAAGCTCCAGCTTTGGTGCAAGACATGGCTTCCAGTAATCTTGGAGGAAAAAAATAAGTCTAATGTGCTCAGAGTTTATTAAATTAAACAAAACACTGCATGGGGTATATCAACTCAAGCAATGAAAGGCTGGAAAATGGAAGAAGCTTTAAACAGATATTTTAGATGGCCTGATAAAAGTGCAAAAATAAGAGGTCGAAATAATGATAAGACTGGCTGAGTATAAGACTGCTCAAGAAGATGTGTTTCAAAAATGGTAGAATTGGAGGACAGAGCTTTTAGGGAAAACCTGAGAGTTTCTGCTGTACCAAAGAAACTGGTAGAAACAGACTGTACCAATTTTATGAAAGCAGAAATAAGCAACTGGACTGGTATTCCAGTGCAGAAGTTGTAAGTTGAAAGGGCACATTATTTCTATGCTCCAAACATAGCCATGAGAAAGCAGCTACGACCTCTAATAGTAAAGCTGCAATTCTACCAGCAGAAAGAGTTGATTCTGACAAAGCTGTGAAGAAGAAAGTACTAATAGTTGCCAACAATAGTGTGTTTGTGGAAAATGGTTACCCACTATATACCAGGCATAAGATGAGAAAATTTATTCCAGCAGTCAGGGAATGTTGAGAAGGTGAGGTTCAAGCTGATGTATCCAGCTGTCTTCAGAATATTTTTTCCTGGAGGGTTGAAGTCATTTTTTTGACGCAGAACATGCTAAGGAGGGAATACAAAAGTTAAAAAAAAACTGAAGGAAACTGTTTCTTATTCTTCTGATAATAAAGCTCACAGAAAGATTATGCAATTGAAACCTCTTACAATGTTCCAAAGAAAAATGCTTGAGAGACAGAAAAAAGTACAAGAGTTGACCTGAACAACCAGGAGTACATTGAAAATGATCCAGAGACTGTATTTGGGAGATGTAGATCAGCAGGGAGAAAACCAGCAACTCAGAAGTGAATAGACGTGGGATTACAAAGCATCCATTACATTTGTGAAATATGCCACAACAAGAAAACCTGGAAACATTGGACTTTTTTGACTTTGTTAAATTGTAGGGGACTCCAATGCATATTCCCTATTTCATGTGATTAACATTTGGAAGAAAGTTAAGAAGAGGGAAAGGAAGGAAAGAGGTAACTGTAAGTAAAACAATTACTGCTCAATACTACTTTTATAAAACATGATATATACAGCATGTTATAACATAAAGCTTTTTCAGTAATTTGTGTGTTTAATAAGGATATTAAAGTTAACAGGTGCTGTTTTGATGTTCCTTTCTTTCTTCTTGTTCAGTTTTAAGAAATATAGGCACTGCAATATAAAAAGAAGACATCCTGGACAATGGAACATGACATAAGTAAATTAATATGCTTTTTCTTCATTTTTTAGTGGGGGCTGACTCGATTAAGGCCCTTGGCTTAATCTAATAACAAGTTGTAAGGGACTGTAAGTAAAGAAAAGAACATTGCATGCAATGATAAGTTTTTCTCTGGCAAATAAATGTTCATAGTGCAACATGAGAAACTTATAGCTGAAGGCAGCCGTGTACCTGGTCCTCTTGTTTCTGTGGAGACAAGCAGATAAGGGCAATAAAATAGAATACTCTAATTTCAGTGGCTGAAAAATAATATTTTTTGACATTATTTTTTAAATCTGGGAGAGGAATAAGAAAGGACAAAATCAGACAGCACTTACTATAAGTAGAACCACAGGCTGTACCATGCATCTCAGCATGGATCACCTTCATTATAGGTCATTTCAATCCCATGAGCATAGTCGTCAGTCTGGGAAAATTGTTCTTATTAGGTGGGCTAAACTCCATTACTTGAAGATGTAAATAGTTCTCTACATTTGTATTAAGTTAATGGGTTATGTGGGTGTTCTGGAGTGTTTTTTTTTCTTGCTTATTTTCATGGAAATGGGACATCTTTTAAGATGTGACATAGGTTCCAATGGATATGACAAGAAACAACTGTATAAAAGATCATCCTGCCAAACATTAGTGTGTGCATGTAAAACAAAAACTGAAACTAGACATTTAAAAAATGTTATACATAACAGGTGGGAATAATAACTTCTTATCATAATAACAATGCATTCCATATTATCTTCAAATGTAAATGATCTCACATGTATATACAAAAAGAATGAGTAGTAACTATATTAAAAAATGCATAGTAATGCATAATAGTAATGCTGGTAAAATGCATAGATTTTTAAATCTTCCCTGGCCCCTTCCTAACCAGGTCGTGCTCTCGGTTGCTGGCTCCGTGCGTGGCTTGCTATCAATCACGCTCAAGCTACCCCAGTCAGATTCCTGACCAACTTTGTCCTTGGTTCCCTACCTGTAAGGACCTTCTCTGGATTGTATGATACTCGGGCTACTGTCCTTCCTCCCTGCAAGAACCATATAGTAAATAGTCTTGCTATCAATCACGCTCAAGCTACCCCAGTCAGATTCCTGACCAACTTTGTCCTTGGTTCCCTACCTGTAAGGACCTTCTCTGGATCGTATGATACTCGGGCTACTGTCCTTCCTCCCTGCAAGAACCATATAGTAAATAGTGTATGTATGTAACTACTTGTATAACCATTGTCCCTCTGGTTGATGTTAGAGTGTGAAACTGCGTGAGCTAGCCAGCAGCCCAGCACTGACCCAATCCTCCCTTGGCCACATTGACTTTTCCCTTTCTTCCTCACCTAATGGTGCTTTTATCTATCTGTTGTTACCCATTTGGCCAGTAGATGGCAGCACCACCCCATTAACTAACTGTCTCCTCTATCTGATAGGTTCTTTACTTAAAACGACAGAAACAAATGTAAAATTAAAGCAAAGCTACATTTGACTAGTAACTACTTCTATACCTTGAGTATCCTATATTGTACTTCCACCCTTGACTCACCTCCCTGTCTCTTACCCTAGTGTCCACTCACCTTAGGTTTCTTACCTGTGTCTCTCTCTCCTATCCTTACTGATTGTTTTCCATAGTCTCGTCCTAGTCCTCTTCTCCTGGCTCTATCTGGGCTACCCTCGTCACCTGCCCCCTCCCCCACATAGCTATTTATCCCCTATCTCCCCATCCTGCCCCTCCTCCCTTCTTCCTGCCCTTTTCCTGCCCCTGAAGTCATATAGTGACGCCATTCAGAACAGGCACCATTTTTAAATCTTCCCTGGCCCCTTCCTAACCAGGTCGTGCTCTTGGTTGCTGGCTCCGTGCGTGGGTGAGTGAATCCTGTTTTTCCCATTGTTTGTATAAGTTCATGCCAAGCTGTTTGTTTGCTGCTCGGTCATAAGCTCTGTTTAGAAACTTGCCTTATAACTTTGTAGCCCAATTGCCTTGTTTGGCTCCGTGTATATGCTGTCAATGTTGTTGCTCTATTAAGCTTGTTTAGATTCTGCCCTCAGCTTCTCCTATCTATAGTGCACTCTTGTAGGGGTGTATGGCTGCTTTAAATATTGTATACCTGTTGGGCGTTGCTACTTTCTTGCCCTAAGTGGTTGGCCGTTTAAATACGGGGGTGACAACCTATCTCCTATACTTTCTGTCGTCAGATACGTTAACCGGAGTCTGTACTCTGCAGTTAACAAGTGTGCCCTGATGAATTAGCTGCTCAATTCATCTTAGCTCTTATCTTGTTTTCTGCTTACCTTCAGCAGTAAATACTTACACTGCTTGTTACACTTGTACCTCCTAAATTCAGCTGCTTACTTTCAACCATTAGCTTTCTATTTATTTTTTGCATCTTACTGACTTAGCGACTCTTCCCCCACCTTATCGGGACAACATAACTCCATCTCCATAGTACCTACTAAGAGCGGTTATCCCGAAGGTAAGCGATACAGCCCTCCAAGCCAGTGGCTGTTTCGCAGCTTCCCAGCTGTTGTTTTATTTGAGCTTCTGCTTTTCTGTGACTATTCGCTATTACAGTCTGTCCATCTCTCTGCACGCATAGAAAGGAGCACTAATTTTGTTATCACCTATTGTAGAAATAGAGCCATAAGACACTAGCTTAATTATTTGTGCCTATACTTCCCATATGTTGTGTACAATTCCATCTCTATGCACGCATAGAAGCGCGTATTAGTTTGTCGTCGCCTATTGTAGAAACAGAGTCAAACTACATTTTTTTAATTATTTGTGCCTATACTTCTATATATTATACACATCCCTATGCATGCTTTTAAGGGCGCACTAGTTTATCTACTACCTATTTTGCACAGATAGAGTGTAAAGAATCTGATTTATTTGTACCTTTTCTTTTTAAATTTGTGTATTTGTGCTTGAGTGTGCTTCACCATGCAGGGCTTATGTTAGTTAATGTTTGCAAATTTGTTTGTGCAGAAATCCACTCTCCTGGTATGTCTCATCATCGTGTAGTCTGATTGAATTTGTAACCTTTATTTGCTATGTGTTTTCCAGTACTGTTTTTATGTCTGTAGTATAACAGTGGCTGTAAACCAAGTTGTTTGAACCTTTGATACTGTAACCTCTTGTGTTCTACCTTAACTTACTGTACTTTCCTGCCCTCTTCCTTCCTGACTTCATATAATCTATCTTTTATCTAAACTTTCCCCACTCTAACTCACTCTAGACTACTCCTCTCTGCCTCTACCTCACTTCCCTACTGCTTTATCTCCTTCTGAATGACCCTTTTCTGTTGCATATCATTAATTTATTACCTTTCTCTCCTCTTACAGCTTGCTATCAATCACGCTCAAGCTACCCCAGTCAGATTCCTGACCAACTTTGTCCTTGGTTCCCTACCTGTAAGGACCTTCTCTGGATCGTATGATACTCGGACTACTGTCCTTCCTCCCTGCAAGAACCATATAGTAAATAGTGTATGTATGTAACTACTTGTATAACCATTGTCCCTCTGGTTGATGTTAGAGTGTGACACTGCGTGAGCTAGCCAGCAGCCTAGCACTGACCCAATCCTCCCTTGGCCACATTGACTTTTCCCTTTCTTCCTCACCTAATGGTGCTTTTATCTATCTGTTGTTACCCATTTGGCCAGTAGATGGCAGCATCACCCCATTAACTAACTGTCTCCTCTATCTGATAGGTTCTTTACTTAAAACGACAGAAACAAATGTAAAATTAAAGCAAAGCTACATTTGACTAGTAACTACTTCTATACCTTGAGTATCCTATATTGTACTTCCACCCTTGACTCACCTCCCTGTCTCTTACCCTAGTGTCCACTCACCTTAGGTTTCTTACCTGTGTCTCTCTCTCCTATCCTTACTGATTGTTTTCCATAGTCTCGTCCTAGTCCTCTTCTCCTGGCTCTTCCCACTCTGTTCGCCCTACGGGCTCACTCCGCTCCCCTACCCTGCCCCCAATTCCCACCCGCCCCCATTATCTCTACATTTATACCTCCACAAACCCCTCCCACTCCAATTACACCCCTCACGTCCTGTCTCCACCTATAACCCACCCATCAATTTACATAACCAAACCACTCCCACACAAACTAAACTCCATTCATACTAATAACTCCCTTCCATACCAACATAAAACCAACAACCATGTTAACCAAACCTTCCTCATCTATTATCCATCTACTACTACTACTAAGCCTAACCTATCTTTCCTATGTCACCAAACCCTTCCATTACACTCACTCCCCTCACTATCCCACTCATTCCCCTCACTATCACATAACTAGCCCATTCCCAAAAAACAATTCATACACTCCTCCACCCTCATAAGCCCTCACCTATACCCCTGCAACCCCTCCCTACTCTTCCATTTTAAACTTATATCCACCTACAAAAATATTAACCCTTGTGCTTCCTGCACTACTCTAGATAACTACACAACCCTAAAACCATATACCAAACTCTCCAACTACCTTTATCTTTGTATTCACCAGGTCATAACCACCCTATTGTCAGGTGACATACACCCTAACCCAGGTCCATCTCCCTCAAATTCCTCAACAAACACACCCCCAAATTCCTCTACTTACACACCTTCATCCACAAAAACCATTACCTTCTCAGCATTAAATGCCCAAAGTATATTTAACAAAATCCCTAACCTCCATGCCTGGCTTCTCCACAATAACCCAGACATACTATCAATATCTGAAACATGGCTATGACCCTCTATAACAGACTCAGAAATAACCCCCCTAACTATAATATCATCAGGAAAGATAGAACCCACAAAAAAGGAGGAGGTGTAGCCCTTCTCTATAGCTCCTCCTTCTCAGTTACTTCTTATACTAAACCAGTTCCCCAATTTGCCAATGCCGAACTACTTCTAACACTACTCCATCTTAACAAGCATAAAACAATATGCTTAGCCTCCCTCTACATCCCTCCTGGTGATAACATAGCTACTCTTGAGGACATCCTCTCTTGGCTCTCGACCAACATTACTAATGAAATTATCATTCTCGGCGATGTTAACATTAACTGGTCCTCTATCCAATGCCCAACAAATCCTCAAAATATAAACCTTTATAACTTTCACCAGTTAATTGAGTCAATAACCAGACCTTCCAAAGACCATTCCTGTGGAAGCACCCTAGACTGGATTCTGGTATCACACCCTCACCTATTCTCAAGTAGCGGTACACTCCCTGACCCTCTCAGTGACCACTTTCCCACCTTTGCTCACCGTCACTCTACCTCTCTACAGCTGTCTCATACCACCATCTCTGTGCACTCCTTAAAGAACTTCAACCAAAACACCTTCTCTGAATTATTGAAACAATTCAATTGGAGTCCCCTACATACACTACCCCTAGATGAAGCTGTCACCTATTTTAATATATCATTTCTAAACCTCCTCGACTCCTTAGCTCCACTTAGAATAAAAAGAATTAAGAGCAAAACTCTCCCATGGTTAAAAAAAGATACCTTATCTACCATGCGCCTTCGCAATAAAGCCTTGAAAAGCTACTATAAAGACAAAAACCCAGCCTCCCTAAATGAATACAAAACACTCCGCAACAGAGTCAAAAAACTTATCAATTCTGACTGCAGATCCTACTATATTACCCTCCAAAATAATCATAAGACTAACCCAAAAAAGTTCTGGAATAGTATCTCCTCCCTCTTCAACCCTGGCAAAAAGGAAAACCCACAACCAGATGAAAATATTAGTGATACCAATCTCGCCTTCCAATTTAACAGCTTCTTTATTGATTCCATATCTAAATTAACATCTTCATTTTCTAATAACTCGACTCCTCCAGCTACAACTCCTACTTCCACTTCCAATCTTGAATGCTCGTCCTCTGACCACCCTCTCTTCTCCCCCAAACCCATACCCATATGTACAATAAAAAAATTGCTTCTTAAATTAAAACCTTGCTCTAACGCTCCCAACAACATCCCTTCCTTCTTCCTAAAGACAGCTACTGAAGCCATAGCCTACCCAATTTGCATACTTTTAAATCGGTCCATCCAAGAAAGTTATGTACCCCAAATCTGGAAAAAAGCTTACATCATTCCCCTCCACAAAGGAGATAACAACAATGCCATTTCCAACTTCAGATCAATTGCCATCTTATCCCCCATCTCTAAACTACTAGAAAAATGCATACACATACCACTGCTACCTTACCTCACCAATAATCACCTATTAACTCCAACACAACATGGATTTCGACCCGGTCATAGCACTACTACTGCTCTTCTCTCCTTCCTTGAAACTGTAAATAAAGCCAGAGACTCCAACTATATTGTCTCTACTCTCCTCCTAGACCTTTCTAAAGCCTTCGACACCATCTCCCACTCCCTGTTACTCAACAAACTCTCTAACCTACATCTTTCCCCCTCTTGCATCAGTTGGTTTTCTAGTTACCTCTCCAATCGGCAGCAATCTGTTAAATGGAAGAAATCCACCTCCTCTTACCTCAACACTGTCACTGGCGTACCTCAAGGCTCCATATTAGGTCCACTATTATTCAATATCTTCATTAATGACTTCCACCACAATATCCCAAATGCTAAAATAGTCCAATACGCTGACGACTCTACCATTATCTGTGCTGCAAACTCTATTCCCTCCCTCAAAAAAATAAC
The DNA here is from genome assembly GCF_019279795.1 of Protopterus annectens. Taxonomy (NCBI): domain Eukaryota; kingdom Metazoa; phylum Chordata; order Ceratodontiformes; family Protopteridae; genus Protopterus; species Protopterus annectens. The sequence goes on from NC_056743.1 coordinate 1,067,836,279, forward strand.
TCAGGATGCCTTCACAACCACTGAAAAATGGATGCATGATAATCATCTTGCTCTCAATCCATCTAAAACCAAACTGATTCTATTCACCCCATCAAAAAGCATAACTATTGACAAAAACTCTTTCCTCATAACCAGTCAAAATAATACATCCCTAGAAATTGTCTTCAATGTCAAACTGCTAGGAACTCTCATTGATAATCAGCTCACATTTGATTCCCATATACAAACAAACATTAAAAAAACACATCAGAAACTTGGTATGTTTTACCGGCACACACGCTTCCTCTCCCCTTCTACCAGATTCCTCCTATCTACCACATACCTCATCCCCTCTCTACTATATGGTGCCCCACTACTAACCAACCTTAAATCCTCTACCAAAACAAAACTTTCTTCCTGCTACAACAAAATCGCTAAATTCACCTCTGGCCATAGATCCTCCTCTCACCACTGTACTGCCCTCCACAAACTGAATTGGCTAGAGCTCCCAAACTATCTTTCTTACACTCAACTAACTCAAGCTCATAAGCTCATCTTTAAGCCCTCACTATGCCCCTCTCTCTCCTCAGCCTTCACCATGCACCATCCTAATAGACCCCTTAGAACCAACACTCAGAACCTACTTGAACTCCATAAACCTAACCGTCCAGCAGGTAAACTCTTACTTTCCTTTGCCCTGTCCCGCCTCTGGAACTCCCTCCCATCACATATCCGTATTACCAGCAGCCTTCCTATCTTTAAATCTCTCCTCCATTCACACCTATCTTCTCACTGGGAATGCTCCTGTACCCACCCTGCATAAATTCCTCCAGCTACTTCACACTCCTTATTCTATAATCCCTTCCCTTCCATAGGAACACTCCTACTATAGTCAACCACTATGTAAATACTATCTGTGCACACCTACTAACTAAAATTCTTAACTAATACTTTCTCTCCTTACATTTACTAGTGAATATAGAAATTAAAAATTGTAAACTTATTTGTTATTCTTGTATTGCAGTTCTGTTGCTTTTCCTGTTTTTCTTAATACTATCTTGTGCTTACATGTACTACTGTGATACTTATCAAATAGTAGATGTTATGTTCTACCTATTATATTTTACTTTGTTAGATGTTATGTTCTACTTATTATAATTTACTTTATTCTTATTTGTATTTTTGATATTTTGTTTTTGATATTGTATCTTTGGAGCTTTTCTCCCCAGGACTCCATTGAAAATGGGCTCATTCGGTCCAATGGATTATCCTGGCAAACAAACTTCAAATAAATATAAATAAATAAATAGTGCAAATAGCTATGCTACAAGAGACATATTTGTAAACAAATAATCATGTGAATGTTTATTCAGCAGAATATCTGGAGAAAAGGAAAAGGTGAGTACTTATATTAATTGCTAAGGGAGCTCCAATAGTGATAGAATAGGGAAAAAAGATAATGATGGTAGATGTGTAGCAGTATCAGTCTACTGTCAAGGAAGGAGGATTATGCTGGTGTGTATTTATATTTTGCCTAAAACTGTTACAATAGAACTTAAGAAAATTCTGGGAGAAATAATCTACTTACAACAGGTAATACTACATATAGGAGGGGAATGGAATTTGATTTACAACAGTGAGTTTGTGTCTGGGAGGGCCTAGAAAGGAAAATATGACAAAAGAGGGTAGATATTTGAAGAAATGTATGAAAATATTTGGTATGGAAGATGTAAATTCAGTAGTAGGAGCTCGGAGAGAATTTATATATTATTCCCCAAGGTACAAAAACTGGGCTAGGCTAGACAGAAATTATACTTCCCAGGAATGTGTCCATTCAATTGAAAGTTTTTGATGTGCATCCAATAACTATTTCAGATCACATGCCAATAATAACTAAAATAAAAATGAGGCACTGGTGCTTCCCCACCTATCTGATACACAGAGAGGAATTTAAGAAATGAGTAGTGAAAATTATTCAGGAGTTATTAGGGAAGATAGAAATTTCTTCAGAAAATATAGTGACAGAGTGGGATGAAATAAGAGTGGAGTTTAAAAATAGGGCAGAAATAAAAGAAAAAGAGATATAGTTAAGAAGTAAAAATAATTATTTAGAGAAACTGACAAAAGTTAGTCTGGCAGAATAGGGGGAATCCCACAGAACAAGGAAAGCCACATCTGCAGACTGCTAAAGAGAAAATAAGGGATTGCCTCAATAATATGCATGAATTTAGAAAGACTGCTGTTAAGCAACTGTTTGTGACATTAACTCCAGTGCCCAAAAGCTTTTAACACAACGGCTCAAGCAACAGAAAGTAGAAACAGTTATGAAACTTAGGGGAGCCTATAACAAGGAAAATAACCAGAGATCATGTAGCAGTATTAGAAATATTTGGGAATTTTTATGAAAATCTGTATAAAGCAGAAAAAGGTGGAAATCAATAAAAGTACAAATGGGAGTGTGGCCAAGATGGTGAGCAGTTAACAGCACTGTTTTTTAGCTCTGCTTCATTTTAACATCTGACAGGGTTGTTACTGAAAAGGTCAAATGGAATATTTCAAGATTTGATGGATTTATACCTAAACATTTGCTGAAAGATTTTCGACTGGAACTTTTTTGCTTACTTTTTCCTGTCAAGAAAGCTATAAAGAACTCTAAGCCCAGTGTACAAATGAAAAGAGATATACAGTCTATATTCAGTAATGTCAATGACCTATTAATGAATATAGATAGACTAGAAAGCAAAATGGACAATACTAAAGAGAAATTTAAAAAACAAGTAGAAGTGCTGAGTGAAGCTCTTAAACATCAGTCATCACAAATATCAAGTATAGAAAAGGCAGTGTCTATTTCTGATGGAAGAATGCTTGAAAATGGGAATCATACTGAATTTCTCCTGAAACAAAACCATTTATTCTGGGGAAAAAAAGAAGACTTAGAGAACAGATCCAGAAGGAACAACAACAGGAATTACCGAATTTCTGAAAAGGAAGAGGGAGGCAGTAGGATTCAATTCCTTTAATACCTGGCTACCTAAGGCTTTGAATCTACTGGAAGTTTTTTCCTTTAGTACCAAAGAGCACTTAGATCACTTTCCAACATGTCTTTAAAAAAAAAAAAACCCTTCACCAAGGTCAGTGATGGTAAGATTTTTATCAATTCAAGATAAGAATTTAGTTTTAAAAGCAGCATGGACTAATTATCCAGTTAAAATTAAAGAAAACATTATAAGATTTAACAATGACTATTCAACATTAGTTATATCAAAAAGAAAAGCATGTGTGTCCCTTGTCAAAAGCTTAAAAAAATACTAAAGTAAAAATTTAGTTTCCAACAAAAACATTCACCTTACAGAAGAAAAGACTATCTTTAACACATTGAAAGATGTAATGGACTTTATACAGAAAAATAAAATCCTAGAAAAAAACAGAAGAAATGGACTGGAATCTATCAATATCTCTGAAGAGAAATGCAACAAGGGATGGATGGTCAGTATTGGACAGAAACAGTAAAAACTGAAGGACAAATGAAAATTAATGCATTTCATGATTATGAATGTTGAATAATTTAAAGAAGTGCTTGAATTGTAAGGAATAGGTCCTAAATATTACTTTAAACAAGGTAAATAATTTTTTTCTCTCTCCCTATGTCAAATGGTTACTAGTTCCCTTTTTAATATGATAAAGCTTAATTCTTTTAGCTATATATGAAATTAAATCCATTTATTTTCTTTAAAATTTAAGTGGTTAAACCAGTCATATAATTAAACGTCTATCATTAAGATGATGACACCTGTGTTAAGTGGCACACTTTCTGATATCTTAATGTAGTTTAGTAATGTATTATTAAATATAATACTAGAAATAAAATGACACTAAAGGGACATGTTAAAATACATACTAATTTACAAAACTTGGCAGCTTACATATATAAAAGAGAATATGGGAATGATATCAAATATTCAGTGCTTCATTGGCATCCTCACAAGTTAAAGTCTGATCTCACATAACTGTCATTTTTTAATGAAAGTTTACATGTTATGTCTCCTAAAGAATGACAGCGTGCTTCATCTAAAACAATTCATATTAAAACCTGGGAATATAAATACATATGTGACATTAATAATTAATGTTATATAAAGTTTAAGGGGCCATCACACATCTCTAAAAGCAAATCAATAATGAGATAACGTTTAATATGATTTTTGTAATCTTAAAATGGTTCAGTAGTGTGCTACTGGTATAATACTTGACATGTAAAAGGACCCAGGAAAGACATGCACTGTTATATACTAAAGTACAAAAAAATGTCAGTTTACATATATAAAAGCTATTATTGGAATGATATTAAAATAACATTGACATTCTTACAACTTAAACCTGAATCACACATAACTGTCATTCTGTTAATACAAATTTAAATGCTATGTCTCCTTTAAAGAATGACAGCATGCTTTATCTGAAACAAGACATACAAATTTTGAAAATATAACTGCATATCTAATATTAAAGGCTCTGTTGTATCTTAGGTTCATAGGTTCATAGATTAGTACTGGGCTAACTATCCTTGTGGGCCATTTTACGCCTAGCCAATTGCTCAACGTGAGAATCAAGCCCTGCACCTTGTGTCTGTAAGGTTAACACCTTAACCATTATGCCAACCTCTCACCCCTTTATGCCAACCTCCGACCCCCTTTGAGCTTTACTATAGTATGGATATAACAGTTAATGGTTACTTATCTTTTAATTAGCTTAGTATGCCTTCTGTGTTGAAGCAAATGTTAAAAATGAACACTCGTAAATGCAGTAAGTGTATTAGTGCTTACGGAATCACTAAAAATGTTAGTCCTTTACATATAACAGCTTTATAAGGGTTAAAATAAATTGGAATGATTTGCATATTTTTTAAATGGTTTGGAAAGGTTTGAGGGATTAATGAATACTGCAGAAGTGGCTTAAATTAACCCGCAAATGTTGCGAGAGGTTTTATGTAAAATATAACTGATAAGCCAATCATTTTCATACCCTTAACATAAATACTAGCTTAAAACAAGCTAATTAGAGTTGTGAGTGATTTTGTGAGGCTTTTGGAGCTATGAAAATTCTATAAGATGTCCAGATTACTTCATCCCTTCAAAATGTGCAAGCTGACCTTTCAACTCACCCTCTGAACTGATGTGTTGGAATGTTAAACCACAAATTACAGGGTGTTTTGACTGTGAGCCTAATAATACAGCATAAAACAATGCATATTAGATCAACAAACATACTGTTTTGAATCATATGTTAAGATATTAATGAATACATGCCAGATAAGTAAAAAACAGCAAATTGCATTTTAAAACTACTAACAACTATCCAGTAGTTTTGAATGTTTGCCATATAGTAAAAAGACAGACTATATACTAGCTTACATAAAGACGCTCCTGATAAAAGTAGGGTTGTATTTCTCTGTTATTGTTTCTTTTAATGATAACTAAATTTAAAATCTCAAGTCAATTTATTTTGAAAATTTTGAATCTTAAAGGGAAGATTTTTCAGATGTTTGTTCAAGCACTCTTTGATATAACATATAAAGAAGAAATAGGACTGATTCTAATAGTAGAACTAGATTAAAATATCAAATATATAAGGGAAAATGTAACTGTTCTATTAAAAGGCACTGTATGCTAGGATTAACTAAAATATAGAACTTAGGAATATAGTAATAGTATAAGATATAATATAAAACAGAAATAGAAATCAGGATAAGTATATATATATATATATATATATATATATATATATATATATATATACATACATACACACACACACACACACACACACACACACACACACACACACACACACACACATATAGTTAGAACTTTGTTATGTCAACAACTTTACATGTAGTAAATAAAACAGAAAAATATTAAATCACCTCACCTATAAATGAATAAATATGAAAATTACTGACTTCATTTGAATAGTAGATTAGGGAGACAATGACAAGTAACAGGGAAAGATAATGGAGATTATCAGTCTAGTTGACTTATAAAGAAAGAAAGAATCTAAGCAGCTTTAACTTCTCTCATTCACAATAATTCAATGACAGGATTTTTTAAGGTGATGCATACTAAAAATATGAGGTGCATTAATTAGATGGTGTTAGTCTAATTGGGAGGTTAAGAGGTAGTGTGATTTTTGTCAACAAACTAGGAATGTTATTCCATGATAAAATGTTTTAGGTTTAAATTATTAGCTATTTTTTATTTGTTTCACAAGTTTTGGCCATAGCTAAAGACTTCATATTGTTATTTGTAAATTATATAATAAGTTCTGTACATAAATATGATTTTATAATATCTGTTTTCTGTTTCTTATATAACTGTCTAATTTTAAATGTATATCTATTAATATTAATATATTAAATCCAGTAAAGAGGGGGAGTCTGCTCAAATACTTGCAGTTACATAAAGCTCAAATAGTATTCCTACAGGCAACGCATTTACTTAAGGATGTAAATAAGCTTTCATAGAATTATTCAATTTTAGCAGGTTCTGTTTTTCGAGATAAAAGAAGAGGCACTCTCAGTCAATAGAAGAACTCATCAGTAATGCCTAAAGTAAAAGATACTTATGTAGTTAAAAGTGGTATGTTAAGCATTGTTATGACTGAGTGGAACAGAAAACCGTATAGGTTAGTAAACACCTATTGGATTCCAGGATTCAGAGCTAAAGATGCAAAAAATTATTTAAACACTAACAGCCTATTACTTGAAAGGTGAAGTCATTATGGCTGGTGATTTTAATTGTATTTTATCAGACAAAGACACCACTGCAGATAGGAAACTGAGAATGACATATTCAGCCAAACACTTATCAAATGCTGTAAGTATAATGAACTTAAAGGCTATACATGAGCTAAATAAAATAGACTCACTTCAATTTATCCATTATTCATATAGATAAGAACACAAATATTGACAAAATGTTTGTCACAAAGAACCTGTTATCACATATTAGAGAAGTTTCAATAATATCATGTCCATTATCAGATCACAATGCTATAGTATTGAACATTATATTAAAAACTGACAGCTTAATATGCCATAGGAGATTACCAGCATGCATTGTTGAAATAAAAGGATTTAAGGAGTGGTATGTTAAAGAGATCAAACATTTCCTAAAAATAAACATGAATGGTGAAGTATCTGACATTGTCCTGTGGGATTCACTAAAGGCTTACTTAAATGGAAGAGTTATAAGTTGACATATTAGTAAAACAAGAACATCGTTCAAAGAATTTAATACAATACAGGCCAAAATAGACAAACTGAAGTTAAATCTAAAAGTAAATGATACTATTAGTCGGTCAGAACTTAAAACCTTAAATACAAAATACATTGAAATTCTAAATCATAAAGTTTCAATAAACCTGGAAAACTTAAGCTTCAAGCATATTCAGTAAACCAGTTAAGCTTATATAACTTTGCCATTCGATCAAAGAAAATTAATAAACTGAATAATATCAAAGAAATTATAACACATATAAATAATAAAAAAGAAAGAAGAACAGATATTAATGGCATTCTTGAGAGCTTTAGAATATTTTATGAAAATATAAATTAAAATACAAATGATTAAGATAATGATGAAATAGTTAAAAACTTTTCTAAGGGAAAATATAAAAAACTGACAAGTGAACAAATAATAAAATGACAGATCATTCACTTTAATAGAAATAAAAGATAAAAAAGATAAAAAATAATAAGCTATTGGATTTGATGGTCTTACACCAGAATTATATAAGATACTACCAGATGATATTAAAAAATTAGATAAAGTCTATACAGAAATAAAAACAACTGCTGAAGTTCCCCATCATGGAAATATTCCCTCATATCACCTATTTTAAAACAAGATAAAGATCCTACAAAGTGCTCATCATACAAACCCATTTCACTTTTAAGTGTGGACTATAAGATGTTCATATCCATTTTAACCAACAGAATTAATTTACTAATATATGAACTAATTAACAACAATCTAACAGGGTTTATTTTAAATAGACAAGTACAGGATAATACAATAAGAATGCAAAACACTAATAGACTATGCAAATAAAAATAAAAATGAACTTTCTATCATTAATATTGATTTAGATAAAACTTTTGATGCAGGCAATTGGCCTTATCTGTTTAAAACATTTAAAGTATGTCATTTCTCAGCTGAATGAATTGCATTAATGTCTAAGTTCTACAATAACTGTTGTGCTTATGTTAAAATAGGCTCTTTTGTTTTTAATTACATTAAATTACAAAAAAGGTATAAAACAAGGTTGTCCATTATCACCTTTACTTTTTGCATTAGTTATAGAACCCTTTGATAATAGTATTAGATCTACTAAGAACATTAATGGAATCAAAATAAAAGATCTGATGTTGCTAATCTTCATTCATTCCTTACTGATGGGAGGGGTATCGGTTCCATCCTCAAAACTGAGTTAGCCTTGTAACAAGCTCATGCCAGCCAAAAAACTCTCGAGCTAAACTTTTACCCACATCGCCCTTCTCCCTGTTACCTCGGATCTCATTTGCTGTGTAGCCGTAAAGCCGATTCAAGCCAGCTCTCAGCTAAGTACTTAGTTTTGTTGCTTATAAAAGTGTTTTTCCTTATATTGTTCACCTTATTTTCAGTCTAAACTCACTGCTCTAATCTCTCGTTAGTCTTTTACCCACTTTCACATATCTTTTCAGTTTCTTTTTCCTCAAATACCTTACAGTAATCTCAAGTACTATTTTTGGTACGGCCCTTCCCTCTACCATCTGTGGTAATCCTTGAATAGCATTGCTGGTATTCCTTTCCCTTTCTTTATTTCCTTTCCAAAAAAAGAAAAAATCTCTCTCCTCCTTACTTTCTTTGATATATTTTTTTTTGCATTGTAGTGTAATGTCTGAAAAAAAAGGAGCTTCAGGTTCAGACAGTGCGACAAGTGTAGTCGAAAAATGCTTAATAGTGATTCTCATGTCTCATGCGTATATTGTTTGGGTGTTCCCCATCTTTCGGTACAGCCTCCTTGTACCATTTGTCAGGGGTTCAGTTCCCGAACACTTAATGAAAGAAAAAACAAACTGATTCTGAAAGGCCTCCTTAAGATGACTTTTTCAGAGGCTATCTCTGCATCAGAGGGCTCACCCCCTCCCAGAAAAGTGCACAAAGAACATAAAAAGAGACCACATTTGGTTCAATCTTCTCCCTCCCATGATAAGGAGGAACCAAGACCAAAAGTGCCCAAAATGACTCTTTCGGCTCCAGAGTCAAAACTAGCTTCTACTGCACCATCTTTCAGTACCACCAACAATTATTTTATTGTTGGCGCCTATTTCGTCAGCACTGACAACATCTACAGCACCAGCTTTACCTAAACTACAGATTTTGACTTTCACACCGACCACTGCACCAAGCTTACCTACAATTTCAGTTCCAAGTTTGGACACCCCTTCTACATATGTCTCTAAACTCGAAACATTGGTGCCAATAGATCATACTGCATGGACCCGGTACTCCCCTTCGGTGGATCCTTTTGTTGGGCAGCAACTTACCCCTTTCTTAGAATGGCCATATCCCCCCACAGGGGGAGTCCCTGAGGGATGCTCTGATTCACAACTGGCCCATGGGACTTCTGTATGCTTTCCCTCCCTTCCGCCTGATTCCCCAATTTTTGAAGAAAGCCCTTCATCTGAAAAGCAGAGTAATCCTCATTGCTCCTTACTGGCCTCGACAAATTTGGTTCCCTTTCCTGTGGCCTCACCTAGTACACCAACCATGGATTCTGGATCCAACTCCAGAATTGATCTCACACACGCAAGGGTTGACTCACCCGAACATTCCCAGTCTCAAGCTGACAGCTTGATTTCTTGCAGTAATTGCCAGGCAGAATAACCTTACCTCCCCAGTGTGTGATATCCTTCTAGCTTCACATAAACCATCCACCAGGAAAATGTATCTCAGCAAGTGGAAGAGGTTCCTTATTTGGTCCCATCAAAGACAAGTAGACCCTTGTTCAGCCCCGGTTAGTGTGATTTTGGATTATTTATCAAGTCTTCTGCATTCAGGATCACCAGCCTCAACCATTCAAGTATACTTAGCTGCTATCTGAAACTTCCATAATGGGTTTCGAGACTCATCGCTAATCTCCCATCCTCTCTGTAAAACTTTCTTAAAAGGTGTCTTGCATATTAGACTACCCTTCAGGGAACCTATTGAACCTTGGAATTTAACACTAGTACTGCAATCCCTGACACGCTCACCCTTTGAACCTGCTTCCACTTACATTAAGTTCCTCTCCTGGAAATCTCTATTTTTGATAGCGGTTACATCAGCCAGATGCATTTCAGAGCTTCAGGGTTTATGTATTAAATACCCTTACATGATATTTCATAAAGAGAAAGTATCACTCCAAACCAACCCTTCTTTTCTGCCCAAAGTTATCTCAGACTTGACAATCAACCAAGCGACTGACCTCCCAGTCTTTCCCCAACTATTCAAACAGAGGAGAGTACTATCTTCATTTGCTGGATATTCATAGACCGTTACATTTTTATATGGACAGAACAAAGTCAGTACATAAATCAGACCAGCTATTCATGTCCTATTCAGGCCTGAAACTGGGAAACCCTGTCTCAAAAGTAACCTTGTCCAAATGGCTGAGAAACTGTATATCCTTGATTTACCAATGAAATAAAATTTCTCTACCAGGCAAAGTCACAGCACATTAAAGCAGTAAAACTGATCTTAACAAACTTACAGCCTGCTACAGTCACATTGCTAGGTTTGCTATGGGTTCTCCTTTTAGAACCCACCATTGCATTAACAAACAACTTGGATGGTTGGAGTTTCCCAATCTTGTTAAGTATAACCTGCTAATATTGGCTAATAAAATCCTAAAAAACCCAAATCACATTCCAGCCCTTAGTCACCACATCTTCCCTCACAACAACTCAAGAATGCTCCGCTCATCCAATAAGCTACAAATAGAAACAACTAAAATCAACAATGCAGCTGGCATGGCCATATTTGCTAATTCTGTAGGCAGAACCTGGAACAAACTTCCAGATGCCATTACCTTGCTCTCCTCCCCAGTCCAATTCAAAGCCTCTATCAAACAATACCTAGAACAAAAATGGATATGTCATTGTGACAAACCTGACTAATTCTAACAGCGCATGTATTTTTGTCAATCTAACTTGTGTTTTTTTTTTCCTTTGTTTATCTAATACCACTCTCAAAAAATGGAATTTTGTAACACTGCCTGTATGATTGTACTTCTATTGTATTCCTTGTCTTAATAACAATTTAACCTGATTACTTAAATATTACTTATATTTAATGTTCATCTGCTCTTCTGTTACCATTATTGTACTAAGTTTGAACTTCTGTAAAAATTCAAAAATCTGTAACACTGCTTGGCTGAAAGTATCTTTCAGTTACCCTTGTCTAAACAACATCAATACCCAATTATAAATATTATTGTATAATCAATGTTATTTTTGCTCTTCTGCTACTTTGACTGTATTCTGTTGGAGCTTATCTCCCCGGGCCTCCGCTGAAAATGGACTTGGTTCCAGTCGGACTTACCTGGTCAACAAATGTAAAATAAATAAACATTCTACCAGGTCGATAGCAACTTCTGTTGCTTTTCATGCAAAAGCTTCATTGAATGATATTTGTGCAGCTGCAAATTGGGCTACCCCTCATACCTTTATCACTCATTACAGATTGGATTTGGCCTCCAGGGGAAGAGCTTATTTTGGTTCAATGGTGCTCAGGAACATCCTTCCATAAAGGCCTCCCAGGATTAAAGGTAGCTAGTAAGGAATGAATGAAGATTAACAACAGCACATAAACAAGTTATGTTCTTACCATAACATTCCATCTGTGTTGTTCATCTTCATTCATTCATTATGTCCCACCCAACTTCCCCCTCCAGAGGCTCCTGGGGGATCAAATTGGGTCTTACTCCTGCTTTTGAGTTTCTGCTTAGAGTCAGCCTCTGCTTTACTTATAATGGCCAAACTCAACCTGAGGTAACAGAGAGAATGGCACTGTGGGTAAAAGTTTAGCTCAAGAGTTTTTTGGCTGGCATGAGCTTGTTACAAGGCCAAATCAGTTCCAAAGACAGAACTGACACCCCCCCGTCAGTAATGAATGAATGAAGATGAACAACACAGATGGAATGTTATGGTAAGAACGTAACTTCTTTATTTTGAACTAAAGATTCAACTCTTTTCTGACAATATTTTACTAACAATGGGAAATATAGAAAAATCATTAGAGCATATAATTAGTTTTATGAGACAGTTTGAAGAAATCCCGAACTTAAAGTGTAAGTACTTATTAATAAGAAATTAAAAAAAATACAAAAATATTCTAACTGCAATTGTAGTAACACTCAAATTAAATATATTAGCATAACTGTTATGTCTAATAGTAAAGAAATTATACACATTTTCAACAGGCTATTGATAAAATGTTATCTTTAGTCACAAATTGGAATAAAATCTTCTTTACTATGGAAGAACAGTTAATGTTAAATAAGGTGGTAATTCTCCCTAAAATATGATGGGTCATACAATCTTTAATACATTCTCCATCAAAAAAAATAATGAAGAAATTAAATAACATTCTACTTAAATTTCTTTGGCATCCCAATAAACCAAGAGTATCTTTTAATTGGCACAGAAAAAGTTGGGATAATGGTGGAATACAAATCCCTGATATTCGATTTTATGCTACTTCAACAATTGTAAAAAGTATTGCATTGAGGATAAATTCATCATATGATTCAAAATGGAAGCAAATACTTGAAGAAATATCTGTAAACAATAAACTTATCACAAACAGTCATAAACAAATAGGCCTTAAAAGGTTTATCTGGTTATTAAAAGATTATTGTGTAACTGGAAAAATGTATTCGAGTCAGATTCCCCCTATAAATAATAATCTTAATCTTTGTCATATTTACCAACAACCTAAATTCCTCCACCCAACTTGCCACCATCATCCAATAAGCAGACGACTCCACTCTTATCTGCTCAGCCCTCTACCCCCAAGAACTGCAACTCAGAATGCAAAAATCTTTCCAGGACATTGAAAATTATAACTCCAACCATCAACTCATCCTCATCCCAAACAAGACTAAGTTAATGATCTTCTCAAACAAATCAACCAAGCTTAGCTCACTACCTCTCTCCATTTACTCTAATGGACCAAAAATTGAACCTACTAATCAGACTAAGCTCCTAGGAGTTACAATAGATGACAGACAGACTAAAATTTGATAAACATATCTCCTTAACAGTAAAAAGTCCATACCAAACTTGGTGCTCTCTATAGGCCACAACCATACAAGCCAGATTAGCAACAGTAAGATCTCATTTACTATCTACCCTCCTCAACTGCTCAGACATTTTCACCAATATATGCAAGGCTGACCTTAATAATCCAGAGTCCTGCTGTAATAAAATAGCTAAGTTTGCAGCCAATCATCCCCATAAAACTCATCACTACTCCACTCTTCAGGAACTTGATTGGCTGGAATTTCCCAACCTGCTAAGTCTAAACCTACTTACCTTTGCCCACAATGTCATACACAACCCCAGTATCTGCCCTGCACTTTCAGGCCTGGTACAAGCTAACCTTAACTGCAGATCCCTTAGGTCTTCCAAAAGACTACTGCTAACAGTTACCCAATCTCACAACTATCATGGTGACTCCCTCTATTCCAGTAAAATAACTAAGGACTGGAATGCTCTTCCTCAGCACATCCAAAGCAACCCCAGCATGTCTTCATTTAAAAAAGCTTAAAAGACTATCTCAATAGCAATTGGCTCTGCCCCTGTAGTTCATCTGGCTAATTTTCTTTCTCCTATTTCTCTCACAACTCTCTTCTTGTGTACCTCTTTTGATCACTTTTAAGCAGCTAGTGCTTATATACAATGTTTTAATCAGTACTGTTTAAATTTTTCATATGGATTTTTTTTTATTATTTCCAGTAATCAATATATATGCAATATGTTATACATTTCACAACTTTTGTTTTCTTATAAATGTGTTAACTGCATTGTTAACACTGGTGTCAGTACTACTTGTTTTTTTTTCCAGCTAATTGTTACTGTACTGGAGCTTTTCTTCCCGGTTCTCAGCTTAAATAGGCTACTTGCCCAATCTAACACTACCCAGTTAACAAATGTAAATAAATAAGTAAAATACATAATAATAGTTTTATATTTCCAATTGCATATACAAATTACTGCTTAGAAACTCACAATTTCACCAAAATGTTAGAATTGGAAGAACAAAGTATTGACATCAATTCTTAAATGGCATCAAAATATATACTGTTGAAACATTAAGGTCTAGATACACTCATGATTGTAAGAATTGGTTAATATTACAAATATTTAGAGATTGTGTGAACAGAGATAAACAAGACATTTAATCTAGTTAAGAAATTGTTCCCAAAGTATTGGAATTCTTAATAAATATTAACAATAATGCAATGAAAAATAAATCATACTTGTCACAAATTTATAAAATTCTTAGGTTAAATCTCATATATTTAGATAATTCTTATTGGAATTATTCCTCAAAAATTAATAACAAAAAACATTACATTAAAATCTACAGATAAAACTGCATCCTCATTATACTGGAAAATTTTCCTTTGGAAACTCTTACACAAGCTTTTGTTACTCCTAACAAAATTTTAATTTTGTATAAATCCAATAAAATTAAATGCTATAGATGTTATTCTGAAATAACAGCTGATTGGATGCATATGGCATTTGAATGTGAGGTCATCTCCCCTTTCTGGAAAGAAATTAATAACTTCATTCAGGTCCTGTGGTCAAATAGATATAATATTTCCAAATCTTTGGTTTTATTTAATGCTCTGATTCCTGAGATAATTCCAAAAACTCAAGTGCCTCTTCTATGGTCTATTCTAGCAATAGCTAGAAAAATAGTAAATAAAACCTGGAAAAAAGTAAAGCTACCCCCTCTAGTGTTGAATTTATTAGTATGGCAAAAATTGTTTACTGTAGTGAATTGCATACTATAAAGATGACCACTTAATATTACACGTATATAAGTCTTGGCTTAAACTTCACGATTTGCTTGAAAAATATTGTCATTAATTTGTATAACTTTGATGTATTAATCTGCTGTGGGCACATGTAAATAGTTATTTGTTTTATAATTAATTTGTTTATTCATTGTTATGAAAACAAAATAAAAAGTGTTTACAAAAAAAACTACAAATGGAAATGTTTATGTATGAATTAAATATGCCAAGTTTAGAGGTAGATAAGGCTCAATTACTAACAGGATAGGAGATGAGATAAAAATGGTGAAGTATAACCAATTTACAGGATAGTCTCCAAAAACAGATGATACCCCTGTGGAAATTTTGAAGTTGGGAGGGAAGAAAGTGAGAAAGATCTGGAAGGTTTTGTTTAGCAGTGTTAATCACAAAAAATACACTGCCACGGCTGGATGCCCTCACAGTCCTTCTTTATTATAAAATTCCACACAATTGCCAGACTGACCACTTTCTTCCCTGTATATAGGGATTTCATCAGAATCTGTATTAAACAGTTTCCCCCTTTAAATAATTACAACATAATGACATCATTAATTATCTATGACTCATTCAGAAAATACATTTAAAATACCTACACTAAAAGAAAGCGGCACTCGTCACCAATTGATGAAGTCATCACCAGCGAGACGAGAGGCGAACAGCCGGAAAGAAAGCATGGTGAAGGCGAGGTGAACGCAAAAGAAAAGGAACATATATGTAACACTAAGAGCCCCCAATGGCAGGAAAGCTCGATAATTTGGGACAAAAAGACATCGGAAGTGGCGAGAACAGGGGAGAGACCAAAAGAATCTGCAATTAAAAGCAGATATGTTGGGAATTTGTACCAACAAGGCAATCAGGCACACAGAAACGAGTGAAGTGTGAATAATGTTTATGGACATATTAACACACTGGAAAAAACTGTGAGTAACACAGAAAAAAATATTTTGCAAGATAACGATACTGGACATAGAAAAGGTTTTGATCATTTGTTAACCAAACAATATGTTTTTTCAGACAAAGTTGTTTCTGACAAAAAAAGACTTGATAATAATGGTAAAAGTGATAAACTGGATGGCAATTTGAAAGATAAGATCTATCATTTTGAATCAAAAATGCTTTTAATCAAGAAATTGCAATTAGAAAATGGATATTTATCAGAATGTGTTACTAAAAAAATTGTACCTAGACTTAGAGTCTATAAGTTCCCTTTTGGTTTAGAATACAATGACAATTTAATAGATGAATTTGTAGAGATGTTTTAACAGGCATGGTATAAAAATGATGGAAAAAAATCATAAAAAATAATGACATGAAATTGAGCATGCTCATAGGACAAGCAGCATTATTAGATACGAACATCAAAGAGGATCTTTTATTTTTAGAATATGAGGACTTATATTATAAGAAAATGGATAGTGTGGACTATAAGTGTAATAAATTATTTGATACAAAATGTAAGAAAATGCAAAGAGACCTGAATGAGTACAAAGACAATAGGGCATTTATAATAAAAAAAGACAGAAAAGGTAATGACAACAAAGAAGTAATGGATAGAAATAATAAAAATGGTTATAAAGGGAAACAAATGTATGAGACAAAAGGGAAATCCCACAATGAACAATATGACAAGAATGTAAGTGCACCACAAACTTTTCAGTATCAACAGGAGTGGGATGTGGGACTTGTAGAAGAAAGGGATTATTGGAGAAAGGGATGGAACAAATGGAACAGGAACCAAAGGCAGACATGGTAGAAAATATTGTGGAAGATGGAATAACACACACTCTGCAAGGATATCATATATATAACTATGCAGGGATAGAATTTAGTAAAGAACACTTCTTTTTATTCATGAAAGGATTAAAGTTTGTCTCCACAAAACGGTTCGATTATACAGAAACAATAACAGAGTTGAAAATGTTTCTAAGGAAATTAAATTTAGCATATATGTTTCAGGAACAAAATAAAACTCTGAGAAGAACAAATAATACAGAACCTAGGAATAAGAGTGTGTTTAATCCACCTCTGGATCCAACATTAAATATTTTAGAAAGAGCCATTATGGAAGATATCTATAAGATGAAGGGTAAAGAACAACATGAATTTATGAATAAAAATATGAGTAAGAAAGAATACGAAATATTAAAATATTTAAAAGAAGATAAGACGTTGAGAGTGATGCCACCAGATAAAGGGGGTGGTATGGTACTATATGACACCTTAGAATATTCCCAAAAAATTTTTGAAATGCTCAATGATTCAAATACATACCACCTATCCTCAGTGAATGAAATAAACATCAGTCATAGAAGGATTGACTACTATTTGGAAGAATATCTAATAGAAAAACAATAACAAATGAACTATATAATTATTTAAAAGTTAAGAAACCAAAAGTAGCCACTATATTTGGAATACCTAAGACTCATAAGGGGTAAGAAAATTTAACTTTTAGACCCATAGTGGATGGACGTGGGTCAAAAATATACCCCTTTGGAGTAGTAGTAGATAGGTGGTTAAAACAGCAGGTAATAAATGCACAGCACGTCTTAAAAGATTATTGGGATTTCCTAGGAAGGATAAGGAAAGAACTGTGGGACAAAGACATAATGTTTCTAACTATAGATGTTGTGGTCCTGTTCACATCTATCCCAAAAAGAGAAGAGTTAGACTGGTTCCAAGAGAGCCTAAATAAGAACACTAATTTAGGTCAAGACAAAAAAGATCTTATAATGGAATTTATGGAAATAGTCTTGGACCATAATTTTATAGTATTTGAAGGAGAATACTACAAGCAACACAAAGGGGTGATGATGGGGGCTTCTTGTGCCCCTATATTCACCAACCTTGTGTTGTTAGAGTGGGAGCAAAATAAAGTCTTTCAAAGTGATTTCTTCCAGTTTATAAAGCTTTATGTAAGGTTCTTGGACGATATATTTATTTTATGGAAAGGTCCAGAACACGCAATAAAAGAGCTGGTTCAATATATGAATGAGAGTACAGGTTTTTTTAAATTCACACATGAATATGATAAGAAAGGAATGAATTACTTAGATACATATATAGAGAAAGGCAATAATGGTTTTAAGTCTAAAGTGTACAGGAAACTCTCTTTAAGTAACTCCTATTTACAATATACGAGTGACCACCCAGTTAAACAGAAGAATAGTATCATAAAAGGCCAACTAATACGGATAGCAATAATGACATCTAAGGAAGAAGATATAGATAGGGAATTGCTGACAGTAGCAAAATTATTTCAACAGAGAGGGTACCCAATAAAAATAATAGATGAATATGTAGGTTACATAAGAAAAGAATGGGGGGAAAATACAAGCCCCTATTAGGAAATATGAGTGGTACAAAGGAAAGTAAAAACAATAAAGAGGTGGAAAACAATAGATTTGAAAAGGCTATGGTTGTGCCTTTTGGGAGTAAAGCATCTGAGGTGGAAAAAATAGTGAACAAAAATTGGGCTATTCTTAGAAACAACCCAAAGTTATGGGCTATTGGAGGTTCAACACCAAATTTTGTGTACAAGATAGGCCCTAACTTAAAAAAGACCTTTGAAATAAATCCAAAGAACAAGGGTAGATATGGCACCACAAAATGTGGAAATTGTACACAATGTAAGTATATATGTATGGAGGAGACTATTATTATTGAAAACTCTTTAAGAACTCGAGTTAGATTTATAAAAGGAAACTGTCAGACTATAGGAGTGGTATACTTGGCTATGTGTAAATCCTGTCCCAGTTTTTACATAGGTAAAACAGAAAGACGCTTGAGGGACAGGATATACGAACACACATACCAAATATCCACAAAAAATTGCAACAACGCCCTATATAGACATATAAACACAAGTCAGAATTGTACAGAATTCAGGTTTTGGAATTTTAGAGAAAGTGTTACAAAATCCTAGGGGTGGGGACTACAGAAGCCATATAGAAGAAAGAGAAACAAGATGGCAAATTAAGTTACAAGCAAGTCAAACCCCTGGGTTAAATGAAATAATATCGATTAAGCCCTTATTATACAAAAAAATGGACTTTATGAAATAAACATATATAGAAGTAGTTTATTACAAAAAAAGAGTATAAAAGTAGGAAGAAAGACACTATGTTCAGTATGATGAGTATGTGTGAATGGTTTAAACATTTTAATAAAAGTGATTTTAACAAATATTTTTAAAGTTGCAATAAAAGAATTGTACAATTGAGAATTTTTAATAATTTTAGATGTGGTATTTTAAATGTATTTTCTGAATGAGTCATAGATAATTAATGATGTCATTATGTTGTAATTATTTAAAGAGGGAAAATGTTTAGAGATACAGATTCTGATGAAATCCCTATATGCAGGGAAGAAAGTGCTCAATCTGGCAATTGTGTGGAATTGTGTGGAATTTTATAATACAGAAAGACTGTGAGGGCATCCAGCCATGGCAGTTTATTTTTTGTGATTATTGGTGGATTTCTACACTGTCTGGTTCATATTGTTGTTTTGTTTATCAGTGTTGTAAACGGTGGAGAAATAACATCTAGAAAGAAAGTTGTTGTGGCTGTAATACTTAAAGATGGTAGAGGCCCATCAGGCCAGCTTCATATAGGCCCATTTCGATTCTAAACTACTATAAAATGTTGATAAAAACAATGCCCAAGAACACCAAATATCCCAGCAACAAATTTGTCTATAATGGCTAAAAGAATGGCAAAGATGATGTCAAAATGTATAGATATGGATCAGTGTGGTTTTGTGGAGGGGATGCAAGCATTTGGCAACATTAATAGAGCAATGACGATCCAGAGGGAAGCAGAATGTAAGAATATTCCACTGTTGAATAGGTCTTGATACACAGAAAATGATCAACAGAGTAAGTTGTGATTGTATAAGTAGGTCAATGGAAGCACATGCATCCTTGATAAAATTATAAGGTTGGTTAAGAGGATATATGAGGGATCAGAAGTGAAAATTAAAGTTGGGGGTCCTCTCTGATAAGTTCTGCTTGAGCAGAGGAACCAGGCAGGGCTATTCTTATCCTCCTTTGTTATCTGTATTATTTTAGAACCACTGGCAAAGAAAATAAGGGACTCAGAAATTGAAGGATATAATTGGTGTGGTAATCAAGAAAAGTTGGTTTTATTAATAGATGATATTACTTTATACCTGATAAAACCAGAAAAGGACATTTCATTATTGTAGAACAAAAAAAGAAGCATCAATAGATAAAGTCCTGATTATGCCAAAATTAAAGTCTCTCTATGGTGTCATGAATGACTAGTGTTGTGGAACATTCTGAGACAGTTTCAAGTCTTTTGGGGATACAAAATTAATGAAGATAAATCAAAGACAATAGCTGTAAAATATGTACCCACACATGACAAAATGAAGTACTTAAGGTTATAGATTAAAACAAGGATTCTATTATGGCAACTAAGGCTATGTGGGGAGAGACTAAACAAAAGATAATATAAAACACATACTCTGTATGGAGCTATATTGAATTTGTACTATGCTGCTCATTTGTAATGTATTCCGCATAGTATATGTAATTGATTGTCACCTACTATACTATATGTATTGTGTAATACTTATTCTATGTTTATGCAGCTTTTCCTCCCTGGGCTTCCACTGAAAATGGGCTCACTTTGGCCCAGTGGACTATCCCAGTAAACAAATCCAAATAAATAAATATATAAGTAAATAAAAGCTAAGAAATTGGAAGCTCTGTTTTATGGATATGGATAGGAAGATGCAAGCAGTGAAAATGTTTTTAGTCCCTTTAGTTTTATACACAGGACATGAATATTTTTATCAACCAGAGGAGAAGTTGTGGATAACAATTAATAAAGAATTGAAGGATTATATCTGGGAGGGGAAAAGTGTAAGAGTTAAGTGGGATAAGTTGATCATTCCAGTAGAATAAGGTGGCTTGGGATTACTTGATTTGAAGGAGTATTTCAGAGCTACACATTTAAGGCTGCTATAAATAGCACAAGCAGAAAGTTATTATTCAAAGTGGAAAGGTATTATGATGAAACAGTGGGCAGCTCAATAAATAAGGAGAGACTGGGATTTTAGATTCAGATTCTTAAGGAGAATAACAATAACCATGCAGAATATTATATTCATAAAGTAGCAGAAAGTATTCTAAGAACTAATCCAACATACTGGGACTGGAGAAAGGAGATTCTGCCGATAGGGATGACTGCAATTAAAGGTACAGTGAGTAGGCATGAGGGAGCTAGAATTTACTGGCGGAAAAGGAGCCAAGGTATTGTGAGCAAATAATCAGAGTGGGAAAAAAGAAGTTATGTTCTTACCATAACGTTCCATGTGGAGTGTTCATCTCGCCTTTGTTCTTACACATGGGTTCGGAGCCGATCCTCGGCTCCGAGTCGGCCGCATAGCAAAGCTCTGCATCTTAGAGAAGCTCGAGACCAGGCTATATCCCACAATCCTCCCTGCCATTACTCAGATCTAGTTTGCAAGCAAACCAGACTAACAATAACCCTGAGGTGCTAAGGCTACATACTGCCACAAAAATTCAGAGACACCATCTCACTGACAAATTAACTAAGGGTAACGAAATATACCCGGAAGAGGTAAAGACATGTGGACCAGACTCTAGTCCTACTCATTCTTCCAAACACGTGAGGGAGGGAAGGGGGGGAATGTAAGAACAAAGGCGAGATGAACACTCCACATGGAACGTTATGGTAAGAACATAACTTCTTTATGTGAGAGTGTTCAATCTCGCCGTTTGTTCTTACACACGGGTAGCGTCCCTAGCTCCATCACCCTGAGTGACTCATGGAAGAACGTTCCTAAGCACAGTGGAACCAAAAGATGTCCTGTCTTTGGAGGCTTTGTCAACCCTATAATGAGCGATGAAAGTATGTGGTTTAGACCACGTGGCTGCTGCACAAATCGTGTCTAAAGGCAGGCGAGCTGCATGAGCCAAGGAAGTGGAGACGGACCTAGTAGAATGGCCTTTTGGTTTGGTGGGCAAGGCCTGATTTGACTTAGAATACACAAAGGCTATACAATCAGTAAGCCATTTAGAAAGCGACGCTTTGTAACTGCCATGCCCTTTTTATTGTCTGCAAATGCAACAAAAAGTTGATCTGTTTTTCTGTAGTCTTTAGTCCTGTCTAAATAAAATCTGAGCTGTCTGTGGACATCTAACTTGTGCAGCATATATTCCAACTTGCTGGTATGGTTTTGAAGAAAGTAGGAGTTCAATGGACTGATTAATATTTATGACAGAACATACCTTAGGAAGGAAGGACGGATTTGTTTGTAAAGAAACTCTATCTGGGTGAAAAATTAAGTAAGGCGGTTTAATTGACAGTGCTTGCAGCTCTGACACTGTCCGAGCTGAAGTAACCGCTACAAGAAAAAGAGTCTTCCACGACAGAAACTTCAGGAGGCAAGAAGAGGCTGGTTCGAAGGGTGGCAACATTAGTTGTGACAACAACAAATTTAAATTCCATGGGAATAAAGGGTCTCTGACGGGCGGTCGAAGATGGAAGGAACCTTTCATAAAAGCCTTACAAAGCCTGTGGGACATAATAGAAGAACCGTCCTCACCAACATGGAAGTTGGATATGGCCGCCAACTGCACTCTTAGTGTGGAAGTAGAGGCTCCTTCGTGGAAAAGGATGGAAAGAAATTCTAGAACTTTATGTAAAGGAGCAACCAGGGGGTCCAAGTGTTGACTAGATGCCCAGTACACAAAGCGTTTCCATTTACTCTTGTAGAGTTTTGTGGTAGAAGCCTTATGAGAGGCAACCACAATGCACTGAACTGCCGGAGAAAGTAGATCAGACCTGGCTAGGCGGGGAAGTGGAGCAGCCAAGCTGCTAGTTTGAGGGATAGAAGAGACGGGTGAGGAACTCCCGACGAATGTGTCAGTAGATCTGGTACTGGGTCCAGGATCCACGGTTCCTCTGTTTGATGGGCTCGAAGAAAGGGGAACCATATCTGTCGAGGCCAGAATGGGGCTATGAGTATAATTGTCCTTTCCAGGTTCATGGCTTTCTGAAGAAATTTGGGAATCAAGGGGGTAGGTGGGAATGCATATAGGAGACCCGGGGGCCAATCGTGTATCAGTGCGTCCCTGGGGACATCCCCTGGAGGGGGTAGAAGGGCAAAATAGCTTCTGCATTTGGTATTCATCGGGGAGGCGAATGGATCGCAGCAAGGCTGGCCCCATTTGCGGAAAATTCTTTCCGCCACTTGTAGTTTGAGGGACCACTCATGAGGTAACAGGATGGCTCTGCTCAACCTGTCCGCAATGACGTTGGATGACCCCGGGATGTGCGTTGCTATCAGAAAGCGACCCGTGGACTCTGCCCATTGCCAAATTCTCATGGCCTCTCTGCATAATGGGTAAGATCTGGTTCCCCCTTGTTTGTTTATGTACCAGACTACAGACATGTTGTCTGTCTGAACTGCTACTGTTCCTAAAGGTAGGAGGGTTTGAAAGTGTTGCAACGCCAAGAACACCGCCCTCATTTCCAGAACATTTATGTGCAGGTTGTACTCCATGTTGGACCATTCCCCTTGGACTGTTCTTCCCTGAAAAAGTCCCCCCCACCCTATCAGGGAAGCGTCCGTGGTTATAGTGGCCGTCGGATTCAGTAGAACAAATGGACGACCCATAGTGAGATCCTGGCTGGACACCCACCATGAGAGGTCTCGCTTGCAAGAATCTGTTATCAGAATCTCGTGCATTAGGGGTAACTGCTGGAACGACCACTGCGTGAACAGCAGCCATTGGAGGAGCCTCATGTGAATCTTCCCATGGGAATCGCAATCAGGGACGCTGCCATGAGTCCCAAAACCTTCAACACCAATTTGTCCGGGGCTTTCCTGCATTGCAGTAGAAGAAGAACCTGTTCCTTGAGGGATGAAGCCCTTACTTGAGGGAGCTTTACCAATGTTAAGCGCGTATCTAGGTCCACTCCGATGAATGAAATATGCTGTGAGGGCAGTAAGACAGATTTTTTGAAGTTTATGGAAATCCCTAGGTGGGAACAAAGGTTGACTGTATAGTTTCTGGCTTGTATGAGGAGACGCTCGGTGGTGGCGGTGAGGAGCCAGTCGTCCAGATAGGGAAACACCCGGAATCCTAGACATCTCAAGTGAGACGCTACCACTGCCATGCGTTTGGTGAATACCCTGGGGGCTGAGGTGAGCCCAAAGGGCAGGGCTCGAAATTGAAAATGACTGGCTCCCAGCCAGAAGCGCAGGTGATCTATGGACGTTCTGGCCATCTTGATGTGGTAGTACGCGTCCTTGAGATCTATCGAGCACATCCAGTCGTCCTTCTGCAAAAATGGAAGGATCGATTGAAGCGTGACCATCCAGAACTTTTCCTTCTTCACGAAGGTATTGAGATTGCTGAGATCCAAAATGGGTCTCCAGTCCCCTGTCTTTTTCGGAACTAAAAAGAACCTTGAGTAAGTTCCGGATCCTTTTTGGTCCGCCGGGACTAGCTGAAAGACTCTTTTTTTGAGCAGCTTTGAAATTTCTGTTGCTGCTGGGCCTCGCAGACGGGGTGGCACATCTGGAGACCTTCTTTGTTGGGGTGGAGTTGACATAAGGGGTATTTTGTATTCTCTGGTTACAATGCTTTTTACCCAGGAGTCTGAGGTGAGAGTTAGCCAGGCCTGTGGGTATAAAGCCAAGCGACCCCCGACTGCCTCCAGAGCAGGACAGTCGGGCCCCCATTCAGGAGTGCTGAAAAGGCTTACCAGGGATAGTATCCCTGTCGCCTTGGTTCTGCAGACCCCCTCTACCGCCAGGGTGGCGTCTTCCATGTCTGCCCCCCCCTCTGCCTCTGGGGGGGTTCACTCTGTGTGGCCTGGAAAGATCCCTGAGTTCTACGGAACCACATTTTTCCGCCTCGTTGCCCTTTGGGGTACGGTCTGGATGGAACGGAAAAACGGACTCCGACAGCAGACAGAGTCTTTCCTTCCTGCTCACACCGAGTTAATGTCTCTTTCACTTTGGGCCCAAAAAGAGTGGCACTATCAAAGGGGGCGTTGGCGAAAGAAGACTTGAAGGCTTCTGCAAAAGAGCACAGCCACATCCAGGATTGTCTTCGTAGAGCAATCGCTGAAGCTGCGGCCCTACTCGACCCTTCAGCCGCATACGAGATGAGCCTCATGGACGAGTTCACTACGGAGGGAAGGGTGTTAAGTTGTGCTGTTACCTTATCTGAAACAGCAGCATCTGTGTTACCCTGGAGGGTATCTCTCAGCTCCTTGATGAGATCCCTCTGTAGTCATGTAAAATGTGTCAAATAGTTTAGCGAACGCATGGAAAAAGTCGCTGAACTAAAAACATGCTTCCCGTATCTGTCCATAGTCCTAGAATCCTTATTAGGAGGATGAACAGAAGAGGAAGACTCCGACATCTCCTTTTTAGTGGCTGCGGCCACCACCATAGCATCAACCGGGACTCCTTTGGTGAGATAAGTCTTGTCCTGGGGAGCGGTAATAAATTTACTTGGTTTTCGAGGGACCGGTTCCACTGTGTCCGGTGTCTCCCACGCCCTTCGAGCAATCAAATCCATTAACTCATCGAAGGGCGGAGTAACCCAGGAGGTAGAAGGTTGAGCACCAAATGCCTTCAGCAACACTGACTCGTCCTCAGTGGGGGCTAGGGACTGCCAATCACCCCTCTGTTTTAATATCTCCAAGATGTTCGCAAATGAGACATCCTCGGAGGGGGATTTTGGGGACCCCTCTGAGTCATCCAAGTCAGTGTCAGAAGTTAGAGATTCCTGTGGGGAATCTAAGTGCCTCCTCTTGCACAATCTTTTCCTCGGAACCTCATCGGAGGGAGATTCCGGTGAGGCCTCCGAGGAACAGGGGGCATCCTCTAGGGATGGCTGAGACAATGGTGCTCCACGCTTTGGATGTGTCATGGGAACAGAAACAGAGAGCGGCTCCTTAAGGGAGGGAGAAGACGCATCCGATGAAGTGGTTGTCTGTGTAGACAAAACCTTCCTCATAAGGTCAAAAACCCCTGAACCTCGAGTCGAGGACTCCCCCGGTTCCGAAGAACATGGAAGAATCCGAGACACGGGGCCCATGAGTCTCGACCCCGAGGACGGAGCCGAGCCGATCTGCGCCAAGGCCCCGAGAGGGAGAGTCGGCACCGAAAGGTCGGTATGACTCTCGGTCCCGGAACCAAGGAGAGATCGTCGACTCCGCGACTCACCTATAAATTCCGATGGAGTTGAGGTAAATGGTGTCGATCGTGCAATGGACGGTTTCGGCACCGAGGGCTCCACTATCATCGGCTCATCCTCTTCCGGCTCTAAAGACTGGATGGGTCTCGAAGGAGGACCTGTTGGAGATAAGGGAAGGCCTTCTAGTTTCGACACCAACTGGGAGGAAACTGCAATCAATTTGGAAAGGGCTGTGTTCTCCATAAGTTTCTGCATGACACGATCCACATCAGTATCGGATAATGGTCTGGAAGATCGGGTCGAAGGGGCCGAAGATGGCACCGACCGAAGAATAGACAGTGGCGGTAGTTCCGACACCGGTTCCAAGACCTGGGGCTCAGTGAGAGACAAACGTTTGACGCTCGGCCCCGAAGTCTGTGGAACCGGCGAACGAACTTTAGAAGATGTACTCGGAGCCGATGACATGGGCTCCGACATCTTCGACCCCTTCGAGGACTTAGAAGCCTGGTCAGACTTGTCCAAGGCCTCCTGGAAGGCAGGCTTAAGAAGCCCCCTGTCAATAAGTTTCCTGCGTCTATCTGTCATGACCCTCCCACTGAAGGAATGGCAAACAGAGCAATCCTCTTGCAAGTGGAGAGGGCCAAGACAGTAGACGCAGGAAGTGTGGTTGTCAGTGATGGACATTTTCTGTCCACACTGACACCTTTTAAAACCAGACTTGGCTTTTTCAGACATGTTAATAAGAAGAGAGAATTTAACACTAGCTAATAACAGGAAGAATTAAGCTATAGGTTAAAGAAGGGTAGGCCCCAAAAGGGAAACCTATAAAAAAACTAACTACAATATACACAGACACACACACTATAGGATAGAAATAAAATATCACAAAAAAAGAAGCTATCTTATCTGTCTAACAGTTTTCTCTGGTCCGAGCTCTCAGAATGATGTGACCTGTTGCAGCGGCAAACTAGATCTGAGTAATGGCAGGGTGGATTGTGGGATATAGCCTGGTCTCGAGCTTCTCTAAGATGCAGAGCTTTGCTATGCGGCCGACTCGGAGCCGAGGATCGGCTCCGAACCCGTGTGTAAGAACAAACGGCGAGATTGAACACTCTCACATGGTAATACAATGGGAAGAGGCCAATAATTCATTTGCACTGCAGGTTAGAGATTGCTTTTCCTCTTAAGGATTCATATCAGAGTATAGGCAAAGAGAAAGGAATAGGGAAGCCTAAGTTAAAGACCAGCAATGGAAGTGTTTTTAGTAGAATGTAGAACACATGCTGCTGTTACAAATTAGTAGAGAATATAAAATATTGCATGATAAATCAATTGGAGGTTAGAAAGGATTGGGAAGAGAGACTGGATAAGCAAATCACAAAGAAACAATGGGAAGATACATGTATGGCTCCCAAATATACAACAAAGTCTAGCAGATTTTGGATCTTTGCTTGGAAGCATTTCCATAGGTATTTTTATACCCCAAGCATTATATTTTTGGGAGGGCACTGATTTGGCAAACTTTAAAAATTCCCTGCGGACTACTCTGTCAGAAATACTGGGTGAGCAAATTGGTATAACTAAGGAAATTATTTTTTTTTAACAACGATACAGAATCTGGATTGCCTAGACATAGTAAGGCCTAGGTGAGTTTAATTCTGATGGCTGTCAAAGAAGCAATTACTAGAAACTAGAAATCTAAGTCTAAACAAGCCGTACTAGAAGTAGTGAATATATTAACGGAGTTAAAAGTACTGGAACTTGGATCCTTAGAAAAGGGCAGGAGCAAATTACATGTCAAAAAAGGGAGTTGTGGGAACAAAACACGCAGATTAATGTTTTGAAGGAGGAATGAGGTTTGAGGGAAGTCTGGAACTGAATTAGCTATGCCTTGTTTGGCTAACAATGACTTTGTAGAAGATTGTAAATGATGTATAATGCTTTCAACTGAAAATATGTCAATATGGTTTGTTTTCATTTATATAAATGTATGATTGCCTGTGTCATAAGTGACAATTCAGTAAAGATATTTCTTATTTAAAAAATAAGTAAGTAACCTATCCCATTTGGTTACAGACTGACCTTCCCATCCCATGGATGACAATTATGTATTTCATAATAGGGATATCATGATAAGCCTGTCAAGACTCCTCATGAGAAAGATACAAAAGTATCTGAGCTTTCTTTGGTCCCATTATTAACATCCCTTATCTTTTCAAGTCCCAGTGCTAAGGTTTGTCAATAGAAAAATTACTTGGTGGAGTCAGCAAATACCCCAAAATTCAGATCTCCCTTTTCCTTCCCTGTTCCAAAGCAGTAGGTCATCTCAGATGGCTCAGACTTTGCTTCTGGAGCAGTTTCAGTAGGGATAATAGAGCAAGCTGTGTAGGACAACTAGGACAGCTGCAAGCACATAAATATGAAAGAAATGTTTGCCCTAATCAAAGCACTCAACTATCTGAATCTTCTTTGGTCCACAGGACCTCTTCCCATTGTTTCAGGCAATACCACAATCTTGTGGTACATCTTCAAATAGGGGTGAACTAGGCCATAGCCCCTTTGCAGACTAGTCATGTTAGCTTAGGATATAGCCTCACACCACAATCTCACTATATAGGCATCCTTTATTCCATCAGAGCAATATTGCCTGGCAGACAGTCTGAATAGGACAGGGCAGACCTTCATGTATACAGACTAGACAGTGGGGTTTTCCAAGGTTTGATCCAACTGTGGGGAGTTCTTCTAGTATACCCATTTACCTCATCTCTATATAAACAGCTGGCAAGATTCTACTCCCAGAAGGCCTGTAGGACAGATGCCTTTTTCTTTTTTCTTTCTTCTTTTTTTTTTGAAAGGAATGTTCCTGTATTCATTTCCACTCATTCCACTAATATCCAGGATACTTCTGAAGATTCAGAGGGACCCCCCCCCCCAATATCTCTGTGGTGACTCCCTTTGTGGCCCAGGCAGCCATGGTTCTCCCTTACTTTGAAAATGACCAGGGGCAATTACCATAAGCTTCCTCACAAAATAGATCTACTCACACAAGATCAGGGATGTTTGAAACACCCCAACCACAATAAACTTCAAGTGACTGCCTGGATGATAGGGTCTTATTTTCCTTTAAGCACCTGTTTACTGAAGATGTGCAGTAGGTGCTAATGGAGGCAAGAAAGCCTGCTACCAGAAAATCATATATTAGCAAATGGAAAAGGTTTCCTAGTTGGTACCAACAACAACATAACCAGCACCCATTCAGGGTTAGTTGTCTGGTTTTACTATGTTTATGTGAGTTACTTTACTATGGCCTTTCTTATTCCTCCATCAAGGTTCAGTTGTTGGCCATTTCAGCATGTCTGCCCATAGATTCTCCTCTTTCAATGCTTTCTCATGTCAAAATGTTTTTGAAAGGGGTTTTACTTAAGAGGCCTCTAAGAAAACCAGTGGCCCCTTCCTGGGATCTTAATTTTGTGTTAGTGCAGCTAACAATTTACTCCATTTAAACCAGC